>NW_008664410.1:31468-43778 GCF_000695815.1 Acanthisitta chloris | reverse complement strand
GGACAAACAATTTTGCTCAGGTCACACATAGGGGCAGTGGCAAAGCTAGCAGAGGTCTAGCAAAGCCTCAACTCTGTGCAAGTGGGACCTGCAGATGTTGCCTTTCCTAGCACAGCCCAAGCTGTGTGAAAGGAGCAGGCAGGCAGTGAGAGGTGAACTCCTAGAGCTGAGGGCTTGGGGAGGGGAGGTGGCATCAGGAACGGCAACCATTATCCTCTTTACTGGAAAATGTCTATCTGAATGGCCAAATTTACTAGCTGTTCCAGATCTTTATGAGATTTATGAGGCTTAAGAAAAAAATTTACTAGAAAGACATAAAACTTCAGTGGTTTAAAATGGAAATGTTTGCAAGGGACTTGGGATCAGCTGGTTTCAATTGCAGCCCTGTCTGAAGCAGGGAGGGCTTCACTTCAGGGCTGAGGACCTCAAACCTCCCCTGCCCTGACCCTCCCAAGACAGCTAGAGATTAAACCTGACTGAAGAGCCAATGCTCCATCATTGGGAGGAGCTGCAGTACCCCAGATAAAGGAAAGACACAGATAATGGAGATGATGAAGAGCACATGGCAGAGACACTAAAGTCTTCTCGCATGAACTACCTACATCCTGCAGGGCCAGTCCTGAGCTTGAGCTAATGGTACCTGGTGAATCGAAACTGTTTCCTGATCCTACACTACCCACCTTGGTGTTCCTGGTTCTGCAGGGCTTATTACATTGCATGGAAGCTAAACCTGAACCATCTTCCTCCAATTACACCCTGCTGGGAGCAATACAACCTGACGTGGCATGCAGAGCTCCAAAGAGAGCACAGCAGGGACACCTGCATGGCCCAGTGTCTTAGCCCCAGTGCTCTTGGTGCAGAGACACATGAGCATCTCTGCACTCTGCTCCCTGCTTTCTCTCTGTTTACAGGAAAACCCCTCCTGGCTCTGACAAAGCACATTGCCCCAGACTCAGCCTCCACCTTCACAGAGGCAATCCCAACCTCTAAACTATTTGAAAAAAATCTTATCTCCAGACTGAGTCTGTCCCAGTTCAAAACAGAAACTGAATTCCCCTCCAAGGGTAACAGACAGAACAACACAGCACTTGGAAAATGTTGGTTTTACCATATCAGAAGCCTAAAACCACATTACACACATCTCTTAATGAGGGTAATAAGCTTTAACTTAACAGCCTCTGAACTGAGCTCATCATCCACTTAGAGTAATACTCCCTCCAGTGCCTTGTAAGGCGCGCTGGGATCGGTTGGCCAACATTTCACACCTTTGCATTTGCCAGCATTTGTTTCTGGCTCTGAAACAAACATAAAACATGCTGAAGATTTCCAAAGGGTATCCAAGGGGGGGTGGGCAGTCGATGCAGATGCTGCTGATGAGCTTATTGCAGTGCTTGCCCCACTCCTCACCTTACAGAATGCTTCATTACAATGGTTTCCTGTGGGATTCACACCTAGCAGCTCACAACTGCTCTGCTGGCAGTTCAGTGTGAGCTGAAAGGTGCATGGGATCCTTCTGCATCTCTCCTCCCCCTGAATCACCAGGGAAAACTTCCCTTCCTTCTTCCTCTTGCTTTATCATGCATCCTGCAGACCAGGTTCATCTGCCTGGCTCACCTGGCTGACAGGTACTCACTGAAAATTGCCAGGCAGTTCCCAGTTCATAATCCTCTTTACTGGGACTGCCTTTAATCCTGTGTAATGGAACACACCAAATGCTGCATTCTAATATGTAGGAAAGTTCTTCTATGCAAAGTTCTAGAGACTACAATGAGAGCACTGCTGTGGATACAGGATTTCCCCCAACAGATCAGCTCACCTGCCCAAGCTCCTGCCTCAAAACCAGCTCATGTTCAGCAGTGCCACATCACAAAATGCACTTGTCAATACTCAGTATAGTCACAAGAGACAGAGTTTGGCATAATTCTGCTCAGGCATCATTTCTGTCTTGAAATGTGAGTTTTGGCTGACTTTCCCTAGCTTGCAAATTACTTACAGTGCTTACTTGTGCACTAATATTTAGAAAACTTTCTTGATCTGTTTCAGACATCCAACTACACAGCTTGTCCAGAGAGGATCTGGCAGGATGGAAGTCCAGAAATTCACCTTGCTCTGTATCAAGACAAATTTATTTCTTAGAATGGACATCAGCTTTCTCTTTGTATGATCTCTCACCAGACAAGCATGACTATGAGCCTTTTCCAGCCCTGAAACCTCTTTCTTTACTCAGGTAGTTTCACTCAACAATGAGGTTTTGAAACACAGAAACAAACTTCTCAGTCTACTTATAGCAGTAGTGCTTTGATCAGGATTTCTATAGCACTGGCCAAACATACCACCTCAAAAACATATTGCCTCAAAATCTCTGAGTTTTGACAAAGAAATGCAGATTTGTGCCTAGTTTGGAATACACTGAATTATGTTTTCTCCACGAGCAGCATCAATGTGAGCTATTGTCTGGAAGGAAAGCCAGTTCTGGCTCTTACCTCCAGCTCACTGCATGACACGAAGCGTATGTGGCTCAGTGCACATCAGGCTGTAGCTCTGGTCCTGCTGCAGTTTCTCCAAGAAACTAAATGACTAAGGGGTGTTTGCCAAGCCTCAATCTTTCAAGATTCTCTTCCCCAGGACTCCCATTCCTTTTTTCCTGCCTGTAATTTCAAAAGGAAAGTTTACTGTTACTGACACAGATTTGCAATTAGCTAAGTCATCTGCAATGCACTGAACTGTGAACTACTTCTCATTACACAAAGCCCCAAATCAATCAAGGTCCATTGTCCTATGTCCATAATTGTGTCTCCCATGGCCCAAGAAACTTAGCACCAACATTTTTTTTATTTCCCACTAATATGTAAACAGGTTTTGAGGTTTTTTTCCCCTCCACATTTCACTCTATTCAGATTCTTTAGACTAATTCTTTACATGAACATATTTCAGCCAGTGAACTGCTTGCAAATTCCTCACATTGATTATTGACCGAAGCGCCAGACGTGATCCATGACCTGTGCTGCACAGCTGCTCACCTGAGACACACAGAGCTGTTTCTGTTCCTGGCTTACGAGAGTGATAGCACAAACTTGAAAGGAAGGTTTCAGTAGTGCACACACAACCATTTTCATTAGTGCAAATTCATTTACCTTCTTTTCTATGAATTCCCATAAGACAAAAACTCATGGTGATATGACTACACTGGATAAGGAATAAATGTGACCATAGAAGGTTTTGCCCTTAATTTCATTAATATTTCCCAGTGAAAACACATTATTTTCATAGGAATTCCTACACAGGATAAAGTGCTGTACATCCTAAAAAAAGAGTTCAATGTGAATTTCTCAAATGTTTTTATTTATATTTTATTTATATTTTATTTATATTGTTTCCATATTAAAAAATTAAGAGCATTATAAAGCATTTATGCTTATTTGTGTTTACCTGACTATAAAGTGTCAATAACTTCTTTATCTGTCAAGCATTGCATTACTGAATAATGATGTTTTCAGCTATATAAAAGACTTCAGATTTTTTAAAAGTAAATGCATTCTTATAACCAACTTTAGCATTTTTTAACTGTTCTGTATCTACCCGTGTATTTTTCAGACCATTGGCTAAATGCCCATGCCTTAACCAATTAGATAATGAGCAATGTTATTAGGAAGGAATTGCAATTTTCCAGAAACCTGAGAAACGACAAACACTGAAATAAGAAATTTAAATAAATAACCAATTTAAATCCCTTTCTTTGTATTTAGTAATACACAGGATTGTTAACATTTTCTCCAGTATTATTCTTTCTCCCTTTATGTCCATCTCAAAAGGATTTGCAGCTTGGGTCACTGTAATATATTGCACTCTAACACATTTTGTCTGAAATTTCCAGTAAGGCACACAGCTCTTTTTGGCTTTCTACAGGCATCAACTACTAAGTCTTTCAGGCCTCTCTTTAAATCTCAACCTATAATACTGCTGGATATCTCTGCACATATATAGATTTACTACTATAGCTCTCTTTAACCAACCAAAAATAAAGCATGACAATATGGCATTGCCACTTTGGGGAATAGGCTGCTACAAAGAAGATGTACGAGGCCTTGAAATTGATTGCTTGAAGAACACCAGGACATACATAGAGGGGGGGAAAGTAAGAGGGGAAGAGAAAGAGCAACTGTTTGTAAATGTAGACAGATCCTCCTTCAGACATCATTCAAGGGGTATCTGGTTTCACTGGTCAAGTAGAGTTTGTCTAATCTGAATTCAAAATCATTGTTCACCCCTTAAAATACCTTAGTTGTATGAGACAAGATATGAGTCTCTAGGAGGTTGGCAGGGTGAAGAGAGGAAGAGAAGGAGGGAGACAGAAAGTCAACAGATCAATAAAAGCACTTTAGGATAATGGCTCTACCTCGAGCAGACCAGGTCTGAATTCCAGGCCAGCCCCAGCACTGCCAGGAAATGTGTGTTTGCCTGAGCAAAACGTTAAATCCACAGCCTCGTGGCAGAAGGTTGAGGTTCTGGTTCTGCCCTGTCCTGTTTTGGGGGTGTATTTCTCTTCCTCCTCATCCTTGATCTCCTGACTGTAGACAGCAAGACCAGAGTCAGGGAGCCTGTGGGTGTGCAGCTTTTTTGAAAGACAGACAGTAATAGGAAACACTAGGACAGAGTGGAGTGAAAAGATGGGGTGCAGAGGTGTAAGAGCATTGGTACCCCTTTCCCTCCTTTTTCTTTTCTTTTTCATAGGCAGTTACATGGAAACAACAAAGTGCCTGAGGTAGGTCAGAGCTGATCTTCCAGGAGTCAGCACCAATACACTGCATCTGGGCACCACCTCCAAGAGACTTCCCAACTCGATGGAATTTTATTACAGTAAGGGCCCCATCTACTGCCAAAAATTTGCAGTGAATCAAGCCACATATTTCAATATCTTTTCTTTCATGAAAATGCTTTCATTAAATATCTCTCAACCATTCTGTTTCACTTTCCATCTCTCACTCTCATCCCCACACATGAGAGAGCATCCATGAACCACAGCCAGCTTCACCATGCTGCAACCAAGCACACTCAGGATGCACAAGTCAGCAAAGGCTGCCCATGGATGAGGAAAGACAAAAAGTCCTGCAAAGGAGTTTATCTTCTTACTCTACACATACAACCTGCACTTAAAAGGTTTCCATACAGCACAAAGCTTTGGGTTGTTCAGGAGTCTGTAACAACATATGTGAAATCCCTAATCCTATGACTATGGCACAAAATCAAGTGCTGGAAGCAGAACTAGGACCTGAGTACAAGACAAAATAGTTAATTCAAATGGAACAGAATATTTATACTAGTGTTAAGGTGGTTAACTACAGGGCATGGGTCACACTCAAGGTTTAACTTACGCTGTTGAAGTTACTCTTGAGCTGGAGGGTATTTTAGCAGCTAACAATATTTTGCAGGGGAATGTTTCCTCCCATTAGCACATTATAAATAGTCACACAAGTGGATGGCTCTATAGCTTGATACCTAGAAGCTCTGCTAGGTGCCAGCACTTCTGTAGGAAGGACCTTAGTTCACTGCAAGGTGTAAGAGCCTGGCAGGAAGGGAGTAGTGAATTCCTCCTGCAGATCTGCCCATGCAGCCACCCACACAGCATCCTCCCCAAAAGAAAGCAGTGGCTCTGTTTCTCAAGACCAGTTCAGGGGAGCACAACAAAATGAAGAGAAACTATAATATGGCAAACATCAAAGATTGTTTCTCTTTAATTACCCTCTGTATCTTTGCTCATCAGCTGGAACTCCCTGTTGCTTTCTTAAAGTCAACAAAACAGCGTGGTTTTCATACTGACCCACCTCACTTCTTTGGTCTGACTAATTGCTGAAACTGGCCATAAATTGTCCATTTTGTGACATTCTGAATAGCCTCATTTATTCTGGACAGCACACATCTGTTTTGGTGTGTGCACACACACACACACGTGCACACTTACACAAACACATCCCTCTCTCCTGTGGCAGGGCTGGCCAGGCCAGAATCGGCCAAGTGTACAATTTCAGCCCCATATTGAGTTTTGGCTGGTGTTGAGGTCCCTGAGGCTGAAGAGAAATAAAACTCTCAGAGGGGAAATGGCATGTAAACACGGCTCTTATGTTCGTCTGCATGGAAAATGTTCCCTTCAGACAAGACTGGGGAAGGAATCACATGAGGAAGGGTTGGGAGCAAACTTGCTTGCAACCAGGTGGAGGGAAATAGTGCAAAATGCATCTGCAGTTTCTCCTCTCTGAGCAGGCAGAGCCAGATTCCTACCAGCCTGAGCAACCAGCAAGAGGAGAGCACAGCCAGCCAGGGGAATGTATGGCACTGAGCCACGTGATGCCATTTCAGACCCTTGTTTGGTGCTTCTGACAGGAAAAAAATTCCCACTTCACACATATATCAACATCCCATAACATTAAATGAAGAAAAGATCTAACCAGCCAATCTAGCTTCTTTTTTTCCTCTCATAAAACTGAGTAACATGCAAGAAATGCTTTCATCATGGTTACTCCAACTGCTTTAGATGTAACAGTCAATAAGTAGGCTATTTAATTTTAATCAGCACTTTCTCTCATACACATAGGTCCCAACTTGTTGCTCACTTAACACCTGAGCTATTTTTTTAAATCAAACTCCATAATTTTTCATCAACACATTGATGACAGACACACAAGAGGGGGAGAAATTCCTCTCTCTCTGCAACACACGTTTCTGATGAACGGCAAGGCTAAGGCCTTGGCTCTCAAGCTCAGTGGTGGCATGAGCAGCCTAAGCTCTTTCCTGGGGCAGTAGTGTCTGCCCAGAGCAATTCAGAGCCTCCTCCTCACCTCCACCTTCTCCTGCTCTGCAGTGCTCCTGTATAAAGAGGTGAAAATGGCTGGGAAAACAATAAGGGATCTCTATGCAAGTGCAAAAATTAATCATAGAATCATAGAATTTAGAGGTTCAAATGGACCTTACAGATCATCTAGCCCCAACCTCCTGCCCTGGGCAGGGACATCTTCTCACTAGAGCAGGTTGCTCAAGGTTTCATCCAGCCTGGCTGTGAACACTGCCAGGGTTGGGGCAGCCACAGCCTCCCTGGGCAACCTGTGCCAGTGTCTCACCACCCTCACAGGGAAAAACTTTTTTTCTCACATCTAACCTAAACTTCCCCTCCTTCAGTCTGAACCCAAATCAGGAAGGTGTTCAAACCCACAATTCACACAACCACCCATTAACACAAAAAGGAGAATTTCTCAAGAATTCTGACAGTACAAAATGTTCAAGGAGTTTTTAAGGGGCTTTGCCTTTAGTTTTTGAGAGGATTTTTTTCTTCATTCCTGGTGGGAAAGCTTATGCCTTTAATTCTCTAACTATAAAATAAATAATATATCAGGGTTTTTTTTTTCCCTGTCAGGCATGGCAATGGTACTGAATGTATGCAAAGTTTCCACTAAAGGTTTTTGTAACTTTATTTTCCTCTAGAGATTAGAGGAAGCCAGATATTCTGTTTCTTGCTGGAACTTGGCTGGTAGCCACACTGTGCTCCCTTTCCCTGTCATCCATCCCCAGCCCCCCCAGCCCCCAGCACTGTTAATCAGATGGCTGTATCTTCCCTATATTTCTCCTGTCAAGCTATTAAGGGGATATGGAAGAGAGAAAGAAGAGAATCAGCTGAGATATAAACCAGCCCAGGTCCCAGAGTGCCTCTCCCCCTTCTCAAGGTTGAGCTTGCTGTATTACTGCACACACTCCTGTCACAGTGAAGGAGAAGTGTGCTTTCCCACCCTGAGAGTGAATGGCTGAAGTTTATTTCCCAAATGAAGAGGGAATGCAGGAATTCTTGTGCATAGAGCCCTCCCAGTCCTGTAAAAGCATGAAACTGCAGCTCAGAGAAGGAGCAAAATCACTGGGTCTGAGCTACAGGCTGAGAATATTCCTCTCTGGCCACACCATGCCCCTGCCTGCACAGGGGAAGCATAGCCCTCACTGGGGGCTTTATGGACTCAATAGCATAAAGTTATCACAACTCCATGAGTTTTGGCAGCCTCCTTTGCTAGGGAATTCCTGGCACGTGCTCAGCAGTGAGTGGAGGTGGTTGGCTGGAGAAAAAGCTTTATGAGGTTCATAAAGAACCCCCAGATCCAAGCCAGATTTAGGGCTGAAAACACTGATTTTATCACATCACTCCCTCCTCTTCTGCCTTTGGAGCAGAACAGAAATGCTCAGTCCAGCACACCCAACATCTAAGGAGAGGTTTGCCTCCCATGGAAATGCTCCATGGGGTCTCTATCTTCCCTAGGAGAAAGCATGAACTCCCACCTCTGGATATCTTAGGACTTTGAAAATAGTTGGATCACAACATTTTTGGCTGGGTCTACCTCCCATCCTTGTACATATCAGTAAATGAGAAAAAAAAAATCTTGCTAACATCATTCCCACACATCAGAAACAACTGTTGCATGATTTTGGCCTAAGCTTTCTCTTTTTAACCAACCAGGTAGCAAATAATCAAGAACACCATAAAAAAAGCTTCATATTTCTAGTAATGTGAGAGGCTGTGACTGCATCAGAGACAGGCCCTGCACTCCAGCAACACATTGCACAGAGACTGATTTTAGTTCAGGCAAGTCCAGTGCTTTGATTTGAAAAAGTACTTAGGTTTTTAAGAGCCACTCAGTGCACTGGGAGCTCACCTCAGCTATTTTGGAAAATGAAATTTAGCTATAAAAATAGATTTACTTGAGTAATCCCTAAGTTTCTTTGAAAGCAAAATGTTCACATACTGGATAAACATCTGTGGATAAGTATGATGGCACCATGGGTCACTGGACAGATTTTTTTCTAAATCTATGTTTAACAGAGAGAAAAATCAAATTAATTTACCAATACCCAAGTTCCTTATTCAGGCAAAACATTTACTGATTTCATCAAGACTCTCAGATTAAGGAATGAGATGACAACTTCTGAGTGCACCTTAATGAAGTATATGCTCTAGTCATCCTCATTCTGGCAAAATTTGAGATGATTTCTTGGACTTAGACATGTTAGTAAAATATAAATCCCTTCTCTTTGGGATTTTTGCTGTCTTTTGTACCCAACAAAGAGAAAACAAAAGACATTTCTGTAAGTAACAGAGCTAGAGAATATTTCACACATATACAGCTTGTGTTTCTAGATAAATGTTTGACTGCAAAAAGGAGGTGAGAAAGAGCACAGGAACACATGTGCATGCCTGAAACAGCACACACACCTCCACACCAGGCATGAGAGTAGGAAAGGTGCCACTGAGTTCTTATCACACCCTTTTATATTCCATAGGAGCTCAGTTTTCCCCCTCCAAACTTGCCTGCTTGAACACCTTCCCCAGCCAAGCTGCCCTTGCTGCAACCTTTTGTCTTTCACTCGCCTTTCCTTCCTTTATCTCTGTTCTATAACCATTATCTCCATCAGCATAACTCCTTAAGATACACCTAGACATCATTTCGCCAATGAATGCATTTCACACAACATTAGTCATATTGTACTGTGGATAATTTTTATGATATTGCTGTGCCTCTCCTTGGTACGTTGTTACAGTTTAATTTGTACATATTCTGCTGCTGATGTAGTGTCACTCAGCTGTAACCAGAGAGAGTGTGATGGTTCTGTATTATTGCAACAAATTTTCCCTTTAAGAAAAGAAGGGAAAGGGAAAAGGAAAGGGAAAGGCTAAAAAGAGAGAGGCTGCTTCTTAAGGGTAAGTCTGTCTGCTTTCTAGGATTAGGGAACTGTAGGTAGGCTGTCCTGCATGGTCAGCAAAGAGCCAGGTCTGAACTTTGCCCAGTGAAAAAGGATTCAGATTCAGGGTTACATCTCAGGCCCATTACACAAATAAGTAGATGCTGCAAATTTGTGTTTTCAAGCATTTTCCACAAAGTTCAGGGTAAGGGTTTCATATCTGCAACAGTTCTTCAGACCCTGTCTAGCTACTCATCTTTACCAGATGAGCTAATACCAGCTATCTTCTTCCCTTCCAAATGGTGATGCCCATTTTGTGGTTAGAGTTTAATGGTACAGATCAATTTTCAGCCCCAGGCATCAGTTTTACATTTAGGCATGCAGGGCAGCACGGCTGACCCCTGTCAACTGTTCTAGGTCTTCAAAAGCCAATATCAGCATCTACACAAAGAACTGGCCACACTATTTTCAGTGCTTCTGCCCAGTGATCAAGTTTCCCATATGGGAATGTTTTGCAAAAATAAGGGATTACTTGGAAAGACACTGGGCTAACCCTGCTGAGTATCTGCTTTTCTTCTTCTTAGTTCTTCAGTGTGGAACATTACTGCTGGTATTTTGGACAGTGACCATAAGGTCATAAGACCAAGTGAGTGATTGAAACTCCCTCAGTTCTTTGTTTACCTCTGGAAGACAAAACAATTTATAATTGCATCTAAGAAACAAGAGTTTTGTTTAATTCTTTAAAAATGCTAATTTATTTTTAAGGCAGCTAAGTTTGTCCCACATATTTGAAACCTGCCTGACAGAATATGTTCCCTTGAGTAATGACATCTCACTCTTGTTACAGCCAGTCATAGTATAAACTTTTTCTTCTTTTCCCATATTGATCTTAATCTAAGACTTATAAAAATATTTCTTGCCCTACAGATTCACTCCTCCAAGTTGAGTACATTAAGCAGACATGACTGGCTTGTTATACTGCACCATAAGCAGAGTTATTTGGCTCTGAAGATAAAATAATCTGAGTTGCTAAAGAATAGCTAATCTCTTGGACTCAGAACCCTGGAAGTATTTTGGTACCTTGAAGGTCTTGGGTGTTCACCTCCCTAAGTTGTTATGAAATAGTCATGTTCTTGTGGGCTGAGAGAATGCCAATGCAAGGAGTGCCCTCTCTTCTATTTCAGGTTGCTGTTCTGAAAGAGTAATTCAGCATCTTAAGCCTACACCATTTCCTTTAAGGAAAAGGGTTTTTTCATATTCTCTGAGGACCAGTCACAGTAAGAGACCTCGGCATACTTAATATGATACTTGGCATACTTTGCTTTTACTATCCTGTAATATGGGCAGATTCAAGGAGGAATCAGGATCTTCCACTCTTATTCCTCCTCAGATCTCCTAAACAAAGTCACTAAAAAAATCTGCCCTGAGAGAAGGAGAACCATGGTTGTTTTCTAAGTCTTCCCCAAATCCTTCACATCAACTGCTCTGTTGAATAGATATTAAAAAGGTATTTCAAATCATCACAGAATGGTTGTGGTTGGAGGAGACCTTCAAGATAATCTAGTTCCAAGTTCCCTGCCATGGGCAGGGACACCTTCCACTAGCCCAGGTTGCTCCAAGCCCCATCCAACCTGGCCTGGAACACTTCCAGGGATGGGGCAGCCACAGCTTCTCTGGGCAACCTGTGCCAGTGGCTAACATTTGGACTAATAGGATCATCTTACACAGGTAAAAGGTGCAGACAGTAATTCTTCATGGAGTTCAGGCCTGAACCATTATGGAATATAATTACAGCAGTTTGATGCTGTAATGAAAATGACCTGACATTATCCTACCCTACATTGTACCAAGAGAAAACCATACTGTAAGGTGAAAAAGGCCCAAATTCTGTCTATGGGGAGATGATTGGAAGAAAAACAGTTTGTGAAGATGTAACTATTTAAGCCACATCAGACTAGAAAGTTGATTCATAGTCATAATATTACTCGACCTTATGTTTATAGCAATCTGTTATATTAGCAATTTCACACAACTAGAGCACATATCATCAACACCTTGACATTCAGGTGGCTTCTCTAGACAACTGTGACATCTGGGAGACCAAGACAGTGGTCCTGCTGCCTACAGATTCCTATGGAAGTCTCCAGCCATACATTAAGTGAAGCCCAAGAAACAAGGTCAGAGAGTAGAAGAGTGAAGATTTCTCCCCAATGCCTCTGACATTCTTCCACACAAGAACAACCCCAGGCCACACCAAAATGAGGGTGTTAAAATGTCCATAAGCGCTTGGCCCATATAAAAGTTTTTAGCATGCTTTGCTCCTGTGAATCAATCCTTTCAATTAAGTTAGCTGGGGGATATAATGATGTTTTTATTTGCAATTACAGCTTTAAATTAGGATCAATAGAGGCAGCTACAGCCCTGCCATACCAAGAGTCCTGAATGGTTCATAGGTTTTCAGAGAACACACTTCTGAAATAAACTCTTCCATTTTCTATTAAAAATATAATAAAAGGTCATAGGAAAGAGGCTTAGACCTTAATACAAGAGAAAGACTCAAGGAATCTTACTTGATTTTTGTTTTGGTTTTAGACATCAAGCC
>NW_008664410.1:0-31451 GCF_000695815.1 Acanthisitta chloris | reverse complement strand
CTTTCCCTAGGGACTTTCCATAGTCACATCTGCAATAAAGTGGGTGGGCACTAGGCCAGGTCAAAGCTGACTTTGTCAGAAGAGAAAAGGAAAATACACATATATTTAGTTACCATCCTGTATTTCTCTCTTCTTCTTCTGTGTAAAAGTTTGCTCAATGTGAAGCTTCTGCCAGAGATGAGTTCTGCTTGAGTTTTTTTGATCGACTCTTCCAAGGAAGGATTCTGCATACCAAAATATGTAATGTCTTCTGTTTGCACAAACTGTGATTATAAAAACCAAAACCAGACTTTACTAAATGGAAATTTTAATACAGTTTTCTAGGGAATTAGGACCTTATTTTTAGAAACCCATCAAAAAAAAGGCATAAGCTTGTGTCAAATTAGAGCTTTTCTGAGAATGAAATTGCAACAAAAGAACCTATTTTGTGAGTTTCACATTTCATAGCATATTTCATAGTTGTTGTACAAGTTGGGGTAATATCTGCTGTGATTTATTAAGGAACAGTGCTGTAAGAAGCCTCCCTTGTAATTACAACTGGTTATGAGGTACATCACTCATATCAGCCTGAAATTTACTTCCATCTCTAACATGATCTTTGGGTTTTTTTGCCTGTTTATTATCATAAACTGGCCACAGAAATGCTGATAAAGAGATTACAGAAAATGTTATTAACTTAAATCCCTTCCAGTTGAGGTTCCTTCTTTTAACACAGACTTATTTTGAGTCTTTGTTTACATGTTGTGATGTCTCAGACAGCAAACACTATCTCTCGTGTGGAAAGTTGTGCAACAAAAGCTTTTCCTGTTCCATGGGCTCCATTAGGCAGAACAGCTGACTTTGACAGAATGTGCAAAAGAACTTATAAATCCAATTATTCCCTCCACTTTTACAGGCAGTGTATGCAAGAGCTTCACACATATAGTAGATGTTTCATTTGAATGCAAAACATGCTAAAATCTGTACTGAAAAGCACTTAGGCTTTAAAAACATACCATAATTCTGAGAAGAAAAATGCTTGACGTATCTTTTGGCTGATTTCAAATTCATATATATTTTAAATGATCTATATACCCTAAGCTGTGCATTTTATACAACAGAATGATAACCATTACCATTCCCCTCCATCTAATCCACGGATGGTCTTGATTTATTGGCCAGTTGTGTATAGAGCACTGCCCCTCCCGAAATTCATGCTGTAATTTTAATTTTTGTTGTTGCTGCTGCTGCTGCTGTTATCTGGATGCAGTGCTTGCCATGAAGATACCATGGGCTTACCCTGTAAACATAATTGATGCTATTGAAGATAATGATTTAGGATATCATCCATCTCCAGTACAGCTTGCCATTACATGACTTGTTCTTGCAGGTATCTGATTTGTATCATAGACGAGTTGGCTTGATTGCTGTTTTGCCATAGAGTAATAGTTTCCTGGTTTCCACTGACATACTGAGTCTCCCTTGATCACTCAGGTGATCAGTCAACACACAAGTTAATTATGGGTGAAGGGGTGTCTGAAGCCCAAAGATCAAAAGATACGTGCAAGGTCTTCTCCAAGTCATTATTCACCTTCTTAAGCACCAAGAAGTCAGTTCAGATTCCTGTCTCCTGCACTGTCCCTAAATAAAGTGATAGAACGGTAGGAAACCTGAATTAGAGCCTCGAGAAAGCACAAAACAAAACATCTAATTTCTCCAAAAGAAAACAATCCATGTGAGCGTAATTACCTGCACGGAGAAATAAGGAGTACTCTGACTTACTTATTGTTAAAATGCAAAGATTTAAATAGTCAGTGTTTAGAGGAGGACAACCCAACAGTTCACTACAGACCTCACCTGCTTCCCCAGCAACATTTCTTAGGTTTCAACTGGCATTTCTAGGAAATGCTTTCAGCTACTGCCATCATCTTCCATGCACAAAGAACAGAATTTATTGGGAGAAATTAGGACAAAGACATTAGAAGCCTTCCCAAAATGTGAAGGAAAAGCAGTTCTCCCCAAAACCTTTATTCCCTGTTTCAACCATCCTCAAAACTCAAATGCTTGGATTAACATTACCAGCAGCTAATTATAATTACTGTTGTGAACCACCTGCATAAGATTGACTCCTCTGGGCCATGTCCTGCATTACTCTGGGGAATGGGCATCACAGCACCACAGTCTCCCTCCTGCTCCAAGACCCTGAGACCTAAATACAACTTGTTGGACAAGTCTGTGGAACAGATGGGACCTACAACAGCAAAGAGCTTGTGGTGTGATGCTGCAGCCACAGGGTTATGTTTTGTGTGGGTAAAAATACAATCTCCCTGGTGGTAATGGGTTGTGCTCACTGGAGGTTTGGGTATCAGCTTGACACCTGCAGCAGTGAGCTACACCTGTATTCAGCCACCAAAACTGGTTTCTCCAACTCTGTGGTTTTCATGTTACTAGAGATGTAACTGTGCACCTCAAAGGTCCTAAAATAATACCATCATTACTCCACCCAAAGTCACCCTGCCTTTATTTTTAAGGCAAAGGGAACTGAATCACTTGAGTTGCAGATTTCCAGAGATACTACGTAAGGTCAAACATTCAAAGAACTTTGGTGTGAGTGTAACTCAGTGCACACAGCTCCACATATGCTTTCTTCCATATGCAAATAAATGCTACAGATGCACAACCCACTTGCACGGATCTGCACATGCCGAAGGGAATTACACATGTTAATACTTGGAAAGCAAAGTGAGAATGTATATAAAATGGCATGCACAAAGTACGTTCATCCATGTGCGTATCCCTCTGGAGGCAGCACTACTTGGATGTATTTCTAAGTGGAAAAACAGTTAAAAAATTGATATGTCATCCTCTCTCCAAAACCTAATGATTACAGTCTGTTAATTACACTGCATCTGTTGGAACCTTCAGCAAATAAATTGTGGACCTGATTTATTATTTATAACACCAACAGAAATTACAAGTAATGTTTTAAAGTCACACATATGCAAAGTGGCAGCACAAGAAAACCACACCATGTTTTCCCTATCCTGCCTCTTCCCCAGTGCAGGTACTAAATATTGACAAAGCAGCTATAATAAACCTTTTCTAAATTTTACTTTCTGCAGATGGAGAGAAAGCAGTGAGAGAATATAAAGACTCACATGAAGGAAGGAAAAGAACATTAAAAAAGATGTTCAAAATGTCATGGACAATTAGTCCCAGAGTAGCTCTGAAACACTGTAGGCCATTGACATTGCTTCAAGTCAAGTTTCCCACAGCCTGGGATTCACTGATCGCTTTGGATTGCTTAATAGGTGAATCAGAGAATGGTTTGCATTGGAAGGGACCTAAAGACCATCTAATTCCAGTCCCACAGCTGTAGGCAGGGACACCTTGCACTACAATGGCAGGGCCTGCTAGGGAGACACTCATCTTAGCACAGCTATGCCTTGAGTTTAGAGTCTAATTGTGGCAACCCTACTCCTAGAGTGAAATCCATATGGATTTGCCAAATCCCCAAGCTTTTTAAAGCACTTGAACAGTGGTATGAATACACAGAGTGGCTGATCTGCTCATGTGTGGGGAACAGCTCTGTGTCCTGCCTTGCACAGAGCTCTGAACCACAGCCCAGCTCTCCCCCACCACCCATTCCCTTCAAGCACTACCTGGCATTAGCATTGCCATGGATTCTTCAATAGCACAATTCAGCCTCAAAGCAAATAACAGATTTTTTTTTTCCACAACAGCTGGTCCAGCAAACAATGTAAGATTCGAAAGTCAAGCTGGATCCCTTCTTCCTTGGCTTCCTGAAACCAGTAACAACAGTTCCCCAGAGCAAATGGCAGTTGTCTTGTGTAACCTGGAGCAAAATTGTCACCTTCTGCTGTCTAACAGAAACAAGAGCCTTTGCACTCATTATTATTACTATGGGACCTGAGCATTAGTTAGCTGGTTTTGTTATACCCCTTTAGCCAGCCCACTTATTCACCAGAAAGCAAATAACTTCTCAGACTGAAGTTTATGAAACTTCTGGGATTCACAAACGTGTTTCATGTATTTCTGGCACTTGTCTGAATGTTCACAAATAATGTGATGCCAGTAATCAGAACAAGTCAAAGCTTGACACTTCTATTCATAAATCAGGAGATGTTTTATTTTTACTGCTTGAACAGTTCTGTTCTCAAGCACGATTGGATTTGAACCATCAAGCTGGAGGTGAAAGGACCTTTAGTTAATGTATTTGTTTAGGTTTATACGAAATATAAAAAAGTGTCTATGCAGGACTCTAGCCACCTTTGCCATATATTAAAAAAACCCAGGCCAACTCACACAGACAAAAATAAACTTAGTAACTTCCAAAAGCCAAGGAAGGCACAAAAAAGCCTCTTGGGCAGAGACCTCAAATCTTTCTATATAAACTGAAAACTTTTGCACACACTATTTCTCTCTTCTCCAGAGCCTGGGACATGAGGAGCCGTGTCCTTCAGGTCAGCAGAACTGGGACTCTCCCAGGCTGGAGTGGAAAGAGAGCATTCAGTCATGCTCCTGCTGAGGAGATCTATCCAGTGTTCTCTCCTTTAAACCAAGAGGACTTCAGCCAAAATGCCTCTGTGGCTTGCAGCTGCAGCAGTATCACTAGGGAGACAGGGCAATCTATTAAGCAAAGAGGATCCAAGATCCAAGACCTCATGCCAAGAACCTATTTTAGCCTCCCCCGCAAGCCCACAAACACAGTGTAGGTCCTGGAGCACCAGTGTTAACTGCTGATGGTGAAAACTCCCACTCATCACTCCATGCACACGGACAGCACTCTGCAGGCCCATAACCCACCCCTGCCTGATGTTCCCCTCCACACACTGCACCTGCCCCAGCCATCTGCCCAGGCCACGGGAGGTCTCCCACTCTCATACATTATGAAGTAGTTTCATTCAACCAGTTCCTCCTTCCATAGCCAGAAAATAGTAAACTTATTATTTCAAAAACAGGATGTGGAAGAGAAAACCAACGTATAGACTTTGAAGTCTAAATTAAAACAAAGCCATTAGGATTTTCTGCCACAAAATAGATGGTCCCTGCAGATCAGGTTCTGTCCTTCTGCTGTTGGCACCAGCCAAGAGCACCATTCTCTGTCCTGTTCAGCATCCTCTTCCCATACAGTCTCCCTTTGGAGTGGGGACAAGTACAGGTAGGGAGAGAAGAGCAGAGAAAGGACACATGTCTTGATAAAATTGGCCTTTCTCCTCATATAGTCAGAACACACTAGTGTTTTAATAACAGCTTGGTCAGTTCAGAGAGAATCCCATTTCTCCTAGAGGAACATTCCTTCCAAAGTAAACACAAAAATAACAGAAGATCAGCTATTTGCTCTTTTCAATGCTGCAGGAAGGAAGTGCCCATAAAAAACGTTGCAAGAGGCTGTCACTCTCTGGCATGCTGCAGGTGACATTTTCCAAACACTCTATGCAAAACCAAAACACCACATTCATGTTTTTTGACTAGAGGCTGCAACCTTAGGAAAGGTTTCCATGTAAAACATTGAGCTGAGGTTTCTCTTGGGCAAGAATTGCCAATAGGACACAAGCTGAATGAAGACCAGCAGCCCTATCCCTTCCATCTGCCCTGCCTCTCAGCAAGGGATGCACCACATCAGCAGGTACCTGGGGTGAGGGGAGGCTCCATGCAGGAAAAATAACTCTCTCCCTGTGGTTCTGTTCTAGCCAGAGTGGATCTGGGTAAGGATCAAGATCCACTGCAATCAGGCACAAAGAGCACAGCCAAACATCCTCCTCCCCTTCAAGCATCTTAAAAGCAACCTGACCAGATATTCTCCTGGACATCTCAGCACATAAACAGGCTGGTTAATCAAAAGTACCTCCCCATTGCATTGGCATCCTGCTTGTCTTCTGACACTTTCCACTTCAATAACACCATTTATAGCTCCACTGTTGCAATAGGAAGCCCTAAGGAGACCTGGCTCCTACAACATGTTACTGTCACATTTTAGCCAAAACTGAATGGAGCTGCAAATCTCTCTGCTAAATACAGTGGAGATCTATTAAATGCTTAACTTCCCTGGCATCAAAAAGTTATTCTTTTAGCAGATCGGCTTCTTCCCTGGGATTCTGGTGAAGTATGCTGTGCTGTGTTATGAAATACACCATGTTTGGGTGTGATACAGAGAAAATGTCTTTGTTTAACGCAGCTTATCTTTCATCATGTCACTTTTCTATTGGATTTCTTCTCTGTGCACTGGAAACACATTATTGTGACAGATACACTGTTTTACTGGGGGGGATGGAGCTTTGCTATGTGACCTGCAGTGTCAGAGGGAGGATCAGATCCTCCCCAAAACACAGGCTGGGCAGCTTGATATGGCATCAAAAAAGATGGAGCAAATAAAGGACCAGGAAAAGCAATACAGCAACACTCCCACCTAAGTGGGCTGCAGAGGCATTTTCCAGCCTGAAACACAGGTCTTCTACAAAAAAAACCCCTGAAAACTTGTCTGTTATTTGCTGTGCAATGTTCATCCTTCCATTTATACACACTTACCAGAGTTAACATGAGAGCTTGAGAAAGTCTGGGAATACCACTGGCACATCCATTTTGCTAGGAAGAGGCAATGTGGCAACCAAAGCACAAACCAATTCTGCCAACCTGGAGAACATCCCTCTCATAACCATCAGTCCTGTCATTTCTTCCAAATCCTTCAGAAGCTGCAAACAGGAACACACAGTAAATAAAACCTCTTGGCAGAGAAGGTGCTACCACAGGACCTCAGATGCAAAGATTCCATTTTCTGCTTCATTGTGAACTTCTGCAAACACCTGAAAGTCTCACAAGATACTTGCTTTGATAGCTCACCACTGCTGCAGTCAGTGTGGTGAACTGGTCCAGCAAAACACTACCAAGAGCTGGGTGGTACAGAGACTTCCCTCTTTTGGCAGGAGTGAACTGCCAGAGGAGCTCAGCCACTTTGCATAATTTGCTTTGGGGGCTGATTTCATTGAAAGAGGTGACGTGCCTCATCCCCAGCTCTTTATGCATCTTTGTTTCCAGCAGTAGCACTCCCTACCCAGCTCAGCATCTGGGCATGCCACTACTTGAGCTTGGTTGCACACCAAGCTCAGCCTAGCCCAGCTTGGACTCTAGAAAACAGGCTTTTATCTCCCTCACTGCCTTGCAGGAGCTGCAGGTGAGTGCCAAGCACTCCCAGGTGATGCATGCTCCTCACAGAGTCCACTGTTGGGACTCCTCTCAGCTGCTTCACTGAATTGACTCAGCAGCTCCTGTACTCCTGCAGAAGCTCCACTTCTCAAAGGGCTTCAAAGCAGCAGTAATTCCCTGGATATCTGCTCTTCTCCACTCCTCTTGTCAAAGCCTTGCTACTTCACAGAAAGGGTTCAAGTTTCACTGACTGAAAGGGCAGAGGAAACACCACGGTTTTATCTTTCATCTCATGACCACAATGCTCACACGGGGATTCCTGCTACTGCCCTATGAGCTGCATTCTCTAAATAATATAGTGTGAAAGATGGAAACCATTCTTAAGAAAGACAATGTCACAACTTATGTACCTCTCTGAGCAAAGGCAGTCTACCTTGGCCTTCCCTGGCAACATCACAAACCTCCAACAGGAAGGATGGACAAAAGCTCCTTTTAGGGCAATCTAGAAAAGTCAGAACATTTTTCTTCCTGGATTTTTTCCTCTAAGTCCCTTGTACTTAAATCAAGCAACCTGACTAGCTGATTGAGGTCCCAAACCCTGGATGAGTTAGGGTTTGCAGTGCCAAAGTCATTGTTGACCCATGACACATTTGATGTCACGTTTTCTGAGCTTAGTGGCTTGAATCAGTCATATATTTTCCTCATAAGGACACTCAGGTGGGAACCAGCATCTGACAAGCAACTTCACCAGTTCCAGGGGCCAAACCAACCCTTTGTTAGCATGTATATTCAATCCAAGTTCAAAGCCAGATCCCAAATTCATTCAGCAGTGGGGGAATTTTTGACTTCTCCCTGCACCTCACTCCCTCCTGCATGAAGTACACAGTAGCAAGTACTTTCAGGATTGACTTATGGAAAAATTATTTTTATGGTTATTCAGGTGCCTCTAGCAAAGACCATGCAAGCAGCTACAGCAGGTATGTTCCAAGCTTCCTTCCCACACCCCTCAGCAGAGGGGACTTGCCATGCCTGCTTTGGGGCTTCAGATTCATTACAGGCAGGAAAAGATGGCTCATATGCACACAGTGCTTATCCTGCTGATCAATAAGCTTCCTTCCTGCCTGATAACCAAACCACTTATAATATTAACAGTGTTATTTAAGATCTGTGGAAACTTTGTCTGATCCAAGCAAACCAGAAATATCTTGACCTAGATACTGAGAACAAAAACAATGCTGAGCAAACTTCAGGATTACCAGTTCATCTATCATTGCACTTGACATTTTATTGAGGAATTGAAGCAAAACTCTTTTACCCCAAAGGTTCTTACACCAGCATATTTATTCAGAGAGAGAAAAAAATCTTTCTGACACTTCCCCCTCTCAATTTAGATTAAAAGGGGTTCATTTTATAGCCCATTAGTAAGGTGCATGAGCTACCCATAGGCCCCTTTCACCAACTGCAGATAACAAAGACAATAATATCAGAAAGCAGAAATGAGACTCATCTCTACTTCCTTCTGAGGATAAAAGGAGTGTGATCAAAAAGCAAAAGAACAGCACAAAGACTATTACCACCATGTTACAAGTACACAAGCTGGAGACAGTGACCTGCAATTGTAAGAGATGGCCACTGATGCAGAATGGTTCAATAAATGTTTTCAGAAGCATCATCAGGCTGTTGCTACTTTGAGCTTTAAGTAATGCTGGGCAAATGCAGCACCTTTGTAAAGCAAGGCCTTACTTTTGTCAAGGCCTGTATCAAAATTCATAAGTTTCTACCAAAAGGCACAGCTGCAAAATTTGTTTAGCATATCCAACTGCAAAGCCAAGGGATGATTTGAGTATCCAACCTTCTGTCCAGGCGCTGGAGCCTCACTGAATCTAGCAGCCTAATCCAGCAGATTTCTGCTGATTTCTCTTATCCATGCAAATTTTGGTGCTTACCTGTACATATTTCAGTAGGTGGAACATTTTAAGTATTTACCTACCTGGAAGACAGACATCTTAACAAAAGATAGAAAAGGAAAAGAAGGACTTTCAGAAAAGATCAAATACATCATAAGCTTGGCAGACACTGTAGCCCTGAAACAGCAGTTTGAAACTTGCACCATAACAAATCTTCTCCTATACATTATCTCACAGGAAACAACACATGATAAATTCTTAGCACAATGTGATTCCCCTCCTTCCACCTCCTCCCCACTTCAGAAAGATTTAACATCTAATTCAGCTTTTGACGAGCTGCTTCATCACTGCGGGAATGCTGTTGATCTCTGTCGGAACCCTGCGGCCTTGGACAGAACAAACTGAAAGGGGAAAAAAAAATTTTGGCCGTCTGTAATGATAAATAAATACATTACAGGATACAACTCTGGGGAATGGAGGCTGACACTGACTGAGCACCATGACCTCCACTCAACTGCCAAGTCTCAGCCGCTTAACAAAAGTCAACTTTTGTTTGCCTTCTCTCCCTCCAATGACAATTTCTTAAAGAGAAAATGCAGGATGGAAAAGGGGAAAAGAAAAAAAAAAAAAGAAAAACAAACAATAAAAGACAGAGAGCTCCAAAACCCTCCTCATCTGCTGCCCAGAGGCACTTTGGTTTTGACAGAACAGTATTTTATTTCTTTGGTCTCCTGGAAATTAGGGAAAACCAGTCCATGCTGCATCAGCAGCAGTGGGACAGGGAAGCTGTGCCACAGGGAATGCTCAAATCCCTTTTAAAAAATTTTTTGCATTAGGATGTGCCTGCCTTCAGGCTAGTTCTTGGCTCCAATTTGATTTTCTGTCTACTTAAGTCCCACTCACAAAATCAAATATGTATTGCAGCTGTTGGGTCTTCACATGGATGACAACAATAACTAAATGGAGAGGAAGCAATTGGTTACCCCATCAGATAAGAAGCCACCTCCTCAGCCCTGGAAGCCTCACCCACTTGTATCAATCTGTCTCCTAGACTCTCCTTTTCCATATCTCTCCGATCTCTTTCCCATTTCTCTCCAATCAAATAGAAAAGTGATACCTGCTGCCACCTCTCCTCATTTTACAGATGCACAAAGCAATAGTCATGACAAAATCAGTCAAGCTAGAAGTCAGATATGGACTGCACGCCTTAACTCTTGTGTCTGCATTGTACTTACCATAACATATTATTCCATTAACTCCACCTGCTTTATGGGAACCAGAGTATTCAGCTTGATCATATAAGTTCATGGTCAAGGCTTGTGTCTGCATTGTACTTACCATAACGTATTATTCCATTAACTCCACCTGCTTTGTGGGAATCACAGAATATTCAGCTTGATCACATAAATTCATGGTCAAGCCCCTAGGACTTACCAACACCTTACAGCAAAGTGCAGCACAGAAAACCCTTTGCTAACTCTGACAAAGTTAATTCCAGCCCAGATGAGAAGAGCCTCACCAGCTTGGTGCTGATCAGCCCCACTGGCTTGTTGAGCTACTCATCTCAGGCACAAAGCTAATGTAGCTACAACTGCTCCTGAAGCCCACACCAGCTTCTTCCCAGCATACAACTGCTCCTGAAGCCCACACCAGCATTTCTTCCCAGCGCTTCTCTGCACAGTGCAGATGCTCCAGCTCACTCAGCTGTCTCAGGGATACATGGCACAGCTTGTTCCAAGAGTTTCTTCTGCTCCCTTCTCTCCCCTAAGAGATGTCTCCTGCCAGCTCACCCTGTCTAACTGCAGCCCACACCAGGCTCTATCTTCACAGCTCCAGGCTTACAGATCATTTAACTCAGCTATTCAGCAAAGCACCTATTTAATCCACTCTGCTTACACTTACTACTATTAAAACACTTTGTATTTTCAAATGTCCTGTGAGTACTTATGCTTCATAATGTCCTTCTTATTTCCCTTGTCGCCTGCCCTTTGTATACACAGCAAAGTGGGTAAGGGAGAGATGATAGACTCACCCAAACAGTGGAGACCTGTGATTCAATCCCTTTATCTTTTCTCTCTGGTTTACATTTTTAATTTCTCAATCTATCTTGTTTCATTCTCTTTAGGTTTAGAGGATTTGAATGCTTCCCCTTTGGTTAATGGCAGGATCTTTCTAACATGTCTTCTTACTTTGAATACTCCCCTAAAGATTTTCTATTGCTTCCCTCTGAGAGTAACTAGAGAAAAACAGTTTTATTCAGCTTTGTCAATTC
The DNA here is from genome assembly GCF_000695815.1 of Acanthisitta chloris. Lineage (NCBI taxonomy): Eukaryota > Metazoa > Chordata > Aves > Passeriformes > Acanthisittidae > Acanthisitta > Acanthisitta chloris. The sequence continues at coordinate 20,129 of NW_008664410.1, read as the reverse complement.
CCTAAGTCTGTTCTGCCAGGGAATACTTATTTCAATTAATTATATCTTTGATTGTCCTCATAGTTGTTTCCTGCAAGAGTAAACTGAGTGCATTATGGTCTCTGTTAGCACAGTGCTGCTCGATGCACCTCAGGGAGTAGAGTTACAGACAGATTTCCATAAAATCAGTCAGGTGCACAAGTATTTCCCAAGTCACCACTGAGCTCATCCCTTGACCTACCCATCAGAAAAAGAGTGACACTTTCTAGGAGAGAGTGGATAAATAGAAAAAATATCAGAAATAAATATGAAATCCATTTTCAAAGCTATATATCCCAAACTTTTCACTCGAGTCAAACTCAACAACCATAACAAAAAAAAGCAGGGCAAAACAAAAACCAACCCAAGTGCAGGTACAACAGAAACATGAGCCCCTCTAGCTCAGTCAACACTTTTACATGTGAATTCCTCTCTTTAGAAACCAATAAGGCCTTTGATGTACTCCACAATCCATCACAGGCGATGGTAGAGGGGATCTGCTGTGATCTGTGTCTCTAGCAGAGAGGAATTACAAAGCTTCAACAGAAGTCATAGTGGGTGGAAACCAGGCCTGGACATGTGGGTGGACATTATCTGCCAGTTGAGTCCTCTGCTCTTGTGTGCCTTCTCTCTTGCTACAACAGATCTCCTACATGTGAAGCTCTGTGTGTATGTTTAAACAAAAAGGCTGATAAGGAGTACTTGTCTGTCAGCAGTATCTGAAGCCCACGGCTCTTTGAGAGTATTTGGGTTTACTTGGCAGGTCATGCTGACTCCTTGTGAACCATTTATCATCACAAAAAACTCCAGAGGTTGGCACTATGCCAGTGTCTTCCTTCCCCCCCACCCCTTTCTCCCCCTCCTGGGTATTGATGCTACATCAAAACAAACCTCCAGTTCACATAGCAACAGAACTTTTTTTATATAACCTCTGCATGGGAACACTGCACAAACCACTGGACAATCACTAGTGAGCACGTTAGGTAATTCCAGGATATTTTGCTGGCTTTTGTCAAAAACACCCCTGATTAAAAGAACTGTAAAAAGGGAAGAGGATCTTTTGCATATGGGCCAGACTTGAAACACATCTTGGCACCAAGGACATCAGGGGATTAGTGTACCTATTGGTTCCATGTTCTAAATGTTGCCATTTTCTATCTCACTTGGAATCAAACTGAGGAGTCCAAAGCATTTAAGCCAGTTTGTGCATAATGTAATTGAAAGCAAAATGATGCTGAAGGGATCTGCTGAGTCAGGGCTTTAACAAGACAAAGACAGAAAGTTAGATTTTGGTGGACACTGAAAATTCCCATTGCTATCCAAAGCAGGGATATCTGTACAGATTGTGTACTCACACAGCTATAAACCAGCCAGGTCATCTTAACTTTACTTCCCTCATCCTGTCACAAAAGGTTAATACTTCCAATGAGGACATGATAAATATGTTACTTCAAATCTTTTCACAGCATGCTCACCTCATCTTTTTAGTGGGTTGATACCATCTTTCAGGGCTTCCACAAGTTTGCTGCAAGGATCACAAAGTCCTTATGTACTGAAATGGGGAAACATTGAGGATTTTTACTGCTTTCCCCTGATTCACTGAACACACCCCTATCTAGAACAGGGCCCCAAGAAGGGCACACCAGGGCCTACAGTGACATTAGAGCCACAATTTACTGTTTGGTATATGTTACTTGCATATACTGAACCCAACCCACCACAAGGTACTGGATTAAGAAGGAAAGAGCTTTCCTCCCAGCCCCATTGACAGTGACCACTCAAGACTGTGCCTGCTCCACCAGCATTCTAAGATTTCCTGGGAATTTCAGCAAGTTATCTGCAGTTCCCAGGCCTTGGGACACTGCTGATGACTTTGATTTCTCCTGCTCTGTTCCTCTAGTGTATTATAGCCTTTTGGTCCTTTTCATTAGGCCTTAAATAAATCATTGGAAAACATTTTGTGGCAAGTAGATGGTATGAGAAATATATTCTTTGGACCTTTCCAGACTAAACATCTACAGCCTGATTGCTTGCAGTTGTGGAGTAATGCACCGCTCCAGTGCTCCTGCACCATTTGGGAAAGATAATAGTTAAGGTGTATCTATCTATCTAGGTTATTATACATTGCACATCATTAAAGGATAATTCATGCAGCAGCTAGAATACAGATAACACATGTCAAACATAATGGACTAACTTTTGGAGCTCTAGGGAAACTCTTCTATGCACCATTTTCATGACTGCCATGATAGAAGTGGTAGAATATCTTAATTAAGACTTCTTTCCCCTCCATTATCTCTTCATTCCTTTGGAATATTCCCATCTTCATGTTGACCCTTTAATTGCATGCAACAAATTAGTATAGACTAAAACTAAACCCTTTTTGCAAGATTATTTTCAACTCAAATATGTTTACTGTCCTCCTTCACAGTCTCCCCAAAACCCACAGGACCAGCACATTGCAGCAAATGCTTGGGAAAAAGCAGCAGCCTGGGGAATTTCCCAGTACAACCATCAAAGCTTTCCTCATCTGGAACCAAGTCCCTGCTGTAGACCTACACACAGGAATCAGCAGAGATGGCACTCATTTCTAAGTGAACAGTACATTAGTTTCAAAATATATTTAAGAAAGTACCACTAAACTATGACTTTTTAACAGAATTGCTGCTACAAGAAAAAGCTGGACCTGAGAGCTCACAGCACCTAGGACAGACTGCCTGCTGGAGTGGGAGAGAGGTCTGTGCATGGCCTTACTCAGCTCACAGAATCTGACACATCACTATCACTAGAAGGACAGGAATTTTACTCTCCTCCCATTTTCCCCAGTCCCAGCTGCACAACTCCAACCCTGCCCTTGCAGCTTTGGGACCTTTCTCTGAGCTATGTGAGCTCAATAACACAGGAGTTAGCAGCTAACTAGCCCAAAACAAGCTATGCTGGGGAACCTGCTCATCCCTTCAGCAACAGCAAACAGACCAGATCAGTCTTTATCCAGTAGCTCGTCTCTAAGTCCAGGACTCTGAAGGGGAATCTAAAGGAAATGCAGTGGAAAGGCAAATCAGATCCAGACTCATTTCAGGATTAAGACCTGCAAGGAAAGATGCCCATCACATTCCCCAGGAAAGCCAAAAGTGAGTACAAAAATACTGAGGTGATAATTCACTATACCCCTTCTGCTGTCTACATTAGGGGAGAGGAGCAGGACACTCATGCAGCAGCACAGAGGGTCTTAGACATATGTCCCCCAGTCTCAAACAGGCTCAAAAAAATCATCTGAAAGCCTCTAGTTTTGCTGTCCCAGGAATACTCTGACTTCATATGGGCTTCAGCTTTTCAGTCCTTACTCTAATGCCTTTCATGTTCAGCAAAGCTAAGCCATCCAGGATTGTTACGAAGTGTTAATAGGTTGCAGTGACTCTCTATAATCCAGCACTGGCTGGCGAGTTATCACACCCCATTGTCACTTCATTAGTTGGCAGCCTGGGACAATACAGGTGCCTCCTCCATGCTCAAGGTTTTTCGCATTGGTAGAGAGCCCAGGAAAGCACCTGAGAGCTGCCTACCCTCAGGATCAACAGTAGAATCCTCAATGCACCCTGAGATCATTGGATTAAGAGATGATTTGTCTGATTTTTTTTTTTCCCCAGCAATTTGTTAGGTAGTAAACTTGTCAACTACTTTGTCAAATCTGCCTCCAAGCATTTCTTGTCTCAGGCTTTCAGCAAACTCCTATACTCTGGGAATAAATTTGGGAAGGCTTTTGGGGAACACTCAATTCCTTGTTTTGTAGAGAGAATGCAGAACACAACCAGCATATCTGAATGGTTAAGCACATCATCTATTTTAGGTGCATAACACAAGAGCAATGCAGAGAGAGAGAAGCACATCTAGGATGAAATTCAAGGCCCTATGACAGGTTCTGCAAATCAGCACGAACAGCTCTCTAAAATGTAAAAATAAGGGAAACCAAATGTATGCAGCCAACTAGGTGAAGCTCCATTGGCAACCAATTATGCCCCGAGCCTTATTTTCAAAAGTGTGTGCATGTAATGGTGTGTGCAAAAATGAACAATCAATAGTGTCCTCCATTTATATGACTTACCATGATTGCATCCTGCAGCCATGGTAACTGTGCACCCACCTGAGGGGCTGCATCAACACATATGCAGATACACTGCTGAGTTCCTATCCAAGATGCTGAGAATACCTCATTTCATGTAACTTTGAATGACAAAGTCATGTTTGACAGAAGAGCTTTCATAGCAGCAATGAGTTTGTGTGTGTTATGTGTACATAAATGCTCACACATGTGCATATTTATATGTAAACAAAACAACATAATTGACTTAATAGCTAACATTAGTGGTGACAGTAAGGAAGAAGCACCAACTAAATACCTTCCACATGCTGAGGCTGCACACAGGGTCACGGGGACACTGCTGAGCATCCACTCTCCACGTGCATATATATGAGCAGATACACATCAGGACAAAGGGGTGACACAGGCACACCAGATATGCTCCAGACAAGGGGAGAAGCAATGCAGTGTGTGACTTCAGTGATGATCTCAGCTGCACAAACACCCGTGCACAGGTAGTGCTGACAAGAGCAAGGCCAAACATGCACGTGTACAACCTCTCTACAAAGCATGAGAATCCATTAGTGCTCTGGCCTAATTAAACGAGCCAGAAAGACTTTTGCAGAGTGAAAAAACCTCTTATTCCATCTTATGTTAAAATAATTCTAAAAGCCATGCAGAAGCCAGACATTTGCCTCTTGGCTTTTCTTTAGCAAAAGTCCTGTTCACATTCCTAACAACAAGGAAAGGTTGGCCAGTCCCAGGCAGTGCAGTTTTCGCAATCTGTCAAGAGAAACCCAAAGGTACATGGGGAGGTGAAATTTCCAAGTGATGCAGCCACAGCTGAATTGACCTTTTCTTTTTCCTCTGGAACAGGCCAGGAAAAAAAGCAGAAAGAACAAGAGAAATATTTATTGAGTCTCCAAATGCTCACTTTCTCCATGTAATGGAAACCCTTTATGTCATAGACAATAAGGAGAGGAGATAAAGCTCTGCAGGGCAGTTTCAAGCCACAGCATTGCTGTTCTGATGTTGATCATTTTGAGGAGGAAGCTGCACACTGGAAGAGGCAACAAGGCGAGTCCACAGAGAGATGCAGGGTGCAGGAGCATCAGAAATGTTGAAAATGGATTGAAAATTGCTCCTGCCTACCCACAGCATAGATTTTGCAGTCTGCTATGTCACAGACCCAGTTTCTGTCCTGTTCCCTGCACATACACACACTTTCCTGGCCTTGACACTACTCAGGTCACTCAGCTCCTCCAGGGTTTTGTCTACTGCTTGTTATTTTTGAGAACAATGCATGGCATCTCCTGTAAAACAAATCCTAACACAAAAACCCAAGGCTCATTTATCCAGTTTAACCACTGGATAAATCCTAAACACATCAGATAAAGCATTCGACAGCCTCTACATTCATTACCAATTAATTATTGAAAAGGTATCTATTGAGTGTTTTTAATATGCATAAAAGTAAAGACAATCCCAGTTGCCATGCAACTGGCTGAGAATCATGTAAACATAAATGCAGTAGTTTCATTTTCATGAATAATCTTATGTATCTGGAGAGAAGAGCCACCATATATCAGAGCAGCATGAGGGGTGCAGGGCAATGAACCACTTGGCAGCTAGGACCTGCCTTTTAGCAATTCATCTGATGATCAGTGCAGCAAAAAAACCCCAGGACCTTGTATCCATAGACTTAATGTGTAATTGTTTGGCCCCTGGAATTGTATCCTACAAGATTGACATGGAATATTTATATAAGATGCAATCAAGAGAGGTCTTATTGACAATCAGCCATGGCTCAGCATGCAGCCTGATAAGACTTGTAATTATACAGATGAAAAAAAGAAATGACAAAAGATGTATGTGATCATTCCAGCTGATCTCTACTGTTTCACACAGACACCATTAATCTTTGTTTAGTTTGGTTTAAAGTACAGATGGTTCCACTAAGCATCAGAGATTCCAGTACGTATCCAGAAGAGGATTGCATACTTTCTTCCCCAAGAAATTTGCTAAAGAGATGGACTTTAGACAAACAAAAAGATTTGTGAATTCAGACCAAATGTGGGAATTATTGTTGTAAATAAGAAAATATTTCGAAAGTTTTTGTAAGAATAGAATTAACCAAATATTTTTTTTTCAGAAAAAAATACATTTAAAAAAAATATTTCTTTTTGTAAGAATAGAATTAACCAAATTTTTTTTTTTCAGAAAAAAAAATACATTTAAAGTTGACCAATAAGATTACTTTTTCTTTTTACATTATTCTTAGCTTCCCCTAGAACAAGCTTTACTTTTTGGCATGGTTACAATAAAAATACCCAAAATGATTATTTGCCAATTGCATAGCCTGAACAACATAAAACCAACATTTTTGTAAGAATAGAATTAACCAAATTTTTTTTTTTCAGAAAAAAAAATACATTTAAAGTTGACCAATAAGATTACTTTTTCTTTTTACATTATTCTTAGCTTCCCCTAGAACAAGCTTTACTTTTTGGCATGGTTACAATAAAAATACCCAAAATGATTATTTGCCAATTGCATAGCCTGAACAACATAAAACCAACAGAAATAACTCCCACGTTTAGAAGCAGCAAGTAAACACACAGCTTCAATGCTATTCCATCTTTCTCAAAAAGCCCTTTCTCCTGTAGTCTAAACAATCTGATTTAGTTATTAGCAAGCCCAAGTCCTGCCTTGATATCTAATTTACAAACTCCTGAGCTTGTTTATGTTTCCTGCTGTACTCTTGCACAGGCTGCAATGTGCCTTATTCCCACTGAAGACCTGAATCCTCCAGGTGATGCAACTCTCTTGACCTGTTTTACAAAGTTTTCTCTTCCACCTTCCTTTCCCCTTTGCTGCTGACAGACCTGCCAGGGAGCAGACTCTGAGGCTGTAATTTAAATCACAGGAGTGAGAACTTGAAGCACATTTGAGTAAGTGATTGATAGGCTTAGCTGATAGATATTTTTTTCCTTAGGGTTTAGTTTGTTGCTGCTTTTTTATACCTGCATACAATTTCTAAGAGCAGGCAGTATGGTCTTAAGCACAGCTAATATTATTCCTTAATCCACTCAAAAGAAATGTTTGGCATTTAACTTCATAATAAAAGGTATCAATTAGGAACTGTCAATGTTTTCAGTAGTGATATCTAATTACTGTAACTTGCTATAGGCTATCTTGTTAAATTCTAGTTGAATGACTAAGTATTCCTGACAAGTTTAATGCATTATTAAAGGTGTAATTACTTGGTTATTGCTCATGTAATTCTGAGTTAATTACATGACATCTAAATTCATCATTTTTATGTTTATTGAACTTTGGTAAATTCACTTTTAGCTATTGCTTGATATTTACACCATGACTCTCTTCACATTTTGAACTTAAAGGAGAATGGAGCTGTGTTTTCACAGCACAGCAGGAGAAACCAGGAAGAGAGAAGGGACTACAGTCATAACAAGTCAGTTTTTCCTATCAGTTTCCCACTTTTCGATGCTTTCCTTGCCTGCTATGATTTAATCACATCATGATTTGCTCAGTTTTCAACAGAATAAAATTAGACTACAAGTTTTCAGACAAAGTAAAGTTGTGATCCTACTGAAATCAATGGCAAAGATCTCACCTTGAGTAGTGACAGGAGGACCTTTGGGAACTCTTGTTCTGGGAGCAGAGAGTGAGCTACCCAAAGGGTTCTGGGATACAGAATTTTCTCAGTGTTGGCATCAGTAGTTAGATGCCAGAGGTATCTCAATGAGTCAGTCACTGCATTTTCCACTCACAGCATTCAGAAGAAATGTATAAATAAACACTGCATTTGAAATTCCCTTCTACTACTATGCTTTCTTCCTATGTAATGCCTTCTTTTCCACCCTTGGTTTGTAAACACAACCTCTTATGTTCCACCTAGTTAGTATGTACCAGAGCCCTTTGCTCCCAGGGCCCACACTGTGCTGACCCACAGCAGGTGGGAAAAGCAAATGCTGTCCCTGCCACAGCTACCAAATGAAAACCTTGACAAGCTCAAGTGCCATCATTATACAGTCAGTGAATCTGAGGTTATAAATCTTGCTTCATTCCCATTTGGAAGAAAGATCTTCAATTAAGCAAAAATTGATTTTCTAATGATTTTTTCCCTACTCATGATTGGTAGATTGTTTGAAACTGTTCCAGCCCAACAACGTACAGACAGAACAATTAAACCTGCATTGTAGCTGACAGCAGGACTGATTTTAAGTCAGTGAATTCATTTCAGCCCTTTGATTTTTGGCAAGAAGTGCACCTTGCAACAATTATGAAGAAAGAAAATATTAGTGTAGCTAAACTTTGCAACTATCAAGCCAGTCAGAAAGCATGGATGAAATACAGTGGGGCTTGGGAAGTTGTTTCTGGTCTTATGAAATCCCTCACTACTCTGCATGTAACACCAAAGTCAGTGCACTCTCCAATTAAATAAATGACTTAAGTAGTTAGTGATGACTGAGACATTACTGGAGGTCTGAATAAGTTATTTGGCAGATCAGATGCCACACTGTCATTGTTGATAATAAGTATCAGGAAATTAAGGATCCCACAATCACAGTTTTCAAAGCATGTTAAATTTTAGTGTTGAATGGAAAGACTCAAAATTGATCGATTCAAAGCTTACTGTTGAATGGAAAGACTCAAAATTGATCAATTCAAAGCTTACTAAGCTTAGTTGGAGTTTTCCCATTAATTTCAAAGCCTTCTGGACCAAACTTTAAGGCATGGTCCTTCTATAAAATAATACTTTTTGATGTGCACAGAGAACAATCAGAATAGGATTAAAATCCTATTAGATGTGAACCAAACTAATAATTTAAACCTTACTCTGTAATAATACATTCACAGGCACTGGTTTACCTTGTAAACTTTCTAGATGTAGTTCTGATCCTACTCATTTTGTTAATAAGGTACAATTAAAATTGAGATCCTTGCACCTACAGGACAGTACTGAATGCAATTATCCATGTTGTGTTAATAATTTGTGGTACTTACCTTGAGTCACTATCCCAGGAGGGATTTAAGAGACATGTAGATGTGCTACCTGGAGACATGGGTTAGTGGTAGACTTGGCAGTGCTGGGGGAAAGGTTGGACTCAATGCTCTTAGGGGACTTTTCCAGCCTAAACGATTCCATGACACAGGACAAAAAGACAAACTGCACCCTGAAAAGTTAAAATGCCACTGTCAAAGCATCAGACAGTAGACTCAGAAAAATTGATAATGCAGAGAAGCTCAGAGACAATATTATTTGTCAAGAAAGACAAGACATAGCAGCATACTAGCAATTTAATCCTTGTTGTAACTTTGTGGGCATCCTAGCCTTGAACAAAACCACTGGAGCACAGCTGAGGCTGAGGCAGTCTGTACTACAAGTCACAGTCTTTTCAGAGCTGGACCATGGTATGTCTCCAGTTTAATCCAGTTTAATCTTTTTCACCTGCAGATGATGTTGGCCAGAAGAGTCTAAACCTTGCTAGAACAAGTCAGTAGAAGTAGGTGCAATGTTTTCTTGAAGCAATCAAAGCGAATCCCATTTTCTATCAGTCTAATAAAGAAAGTTTGGAGATTTTCAGCTTGCATTTCCTAGTATGTTAATTTCATCATTGCCCACATATTATTCTGCTTGATCTGACCTGAATCTGACTTATTGCATTTCCCAAACTACTTTTCACTCAGCGGTTAATTAAAAGATTTGGTCCCTGACACACTGCTTACAGCCCTTATTGGCACCCATTAGCCCAGCTAGACTAATTCTCCTGAAAAGCAAACCTCCTTATATTCTCAGGGTCAAAAGTTCACAGACAATTCCCTAAATCTTTAACATTCACTATTAGTTCATTATTTGAACCTACTCTGCTGTAAGAGGCTGTATTCAAATGTGGGCATAAAAAGTCATTCAAAAAAGACAAGTTTCTCACACAAATTCATCACTTGCCACTTCTCTCCATCACTGTCTATACAACACTGGGATAGCACAGGGCAAGAGATAGGAAATTAATTTTTTTTAACTTTCCTTTGAGTACCTTTTTGTTTAATATACAACCAACAAAGAAAGAAAGTGCATGTTCTAATTTACATTAAGCAATTAGCATATTTATTGTGCCTCAAAACTACCTCAGCAGTTGATTTTCCTGTGCACACACCCAGAGCATGGCATTGCCTTTCAGGCACACACAGGACTCAAATCCATCCACAGACACCAAGATACACTGAAAGTAACAACACCTGTGTTCTGATAGTCCCATTTAAATAGAATCAAAATTTAAGACTAGGTCTCAGCAAAGAGTGTAGATAAATCCATACACGTGTTCACACACACAACCATATTCTCACACACACACGTGCTTACAGGGGCATTAAAATTCATTTCATTTTAGAAATAAAACAAAAACACTACATTTAGATTTTGATCTAGACAGTAGGGCCCCCAAAGCCCTGAATCTCTGAGAAATCTGGCTCCTGGGCTTTGGTTTGAGCCCATCTTTACTGTCCTGAGATAAAGCTAGAAACAAAGTCCACTTTGGGCAGGTGTGTGGGAAGGGAAAAAAGGCGAAGTTTAATGATTAAAACTATGTGGCTGTGCAAGCATCCTACTTAAGTTAAGAGGAGTTGTCATTAAACTCAACCTTTCCCCCTTGAACCTGGTGTCTGGAATAGCTCAAACACCAATGACGACCTTATGTATTTCTTTTAATTATTCTGAAGGAACCTCCTCCAGCTCACTACAAGCCCTCAGCTACTTCAAGCAAAGACATTCTAATGATTTCGATTAAATCTTGGCCTCTCCCCAACAGAGCACAAATTAAAAGCATTACTAGGAGGATACAAGCTTCAGCGCTTGGAAGTGTTATATAAAGAATGGGGAAAGCTGCCAAGAGCTTGTTGTCATTTCATATGCACTGGGGGATGGTTAACCCCTTGGTGGCTTTTCATGCCCTGGGAAGATGACATGTCTCACTCCCAGGGGGTTTCCTCATGTTTGTCCCTCACATTACACTTTACACCCTTTTTGATATTTGGATAATGGATTCTTCCAATGCTTCCAACGAAGCACTGTCGTATGTAGGCTCTGAAATCAGCTGTGTTCTACTGACACAACTGGGAGTAGAGAGCTCTAACTGGGCTCTACAAATCCCGTTCCACAGGTCCTCTAATTTGTCCTATACGTGGCTGCACTTTTGCACATAATTGTCATTTTCACACAGACATTGCCTCAGTAGGAATCAGAATGCAGAGTGTGGGCACAGCGTTGCTGACACCCATCACTTCAGCTGAAGGACCAACTCCATCAGCTAGTGGCAGCAGCAAATCTCCATCCTCTGGTGGCCCAACCTCTAACAGAGGTGACAATACACAGCTTGCTAATGTAGTGCCCATCACACTTATGTCTCCTACCACCACCATTAGAAATGTATGTCCAATTGCTGAAGAAACGCAGAGGGATTTTTTTTTTTCCACATGAAATTGTGGGGATCAAAGCAAAATTTTTCTTTTGAAAAGCAGCTCTATACATTATTTTTTTAACAGCACATTCAGCTGATAGTGATTTCAAAAAAAAAACCCACACTGGGGTAACCATGAGGCATGCCTGAAATAAATACCCAAAACTCTCAGCTAAAATGATTGTCTCAAAGTCACTAAGAGGAGTGGGAACCAAGCAAACTTGTTTTAGATCCTGCTGTCATTAAAAGCAACATAGACTTGCATGTTTAGTCTCCTTCCACTTTCTTTCCCATTTTCTGTGTTGTTACAATGTTAATAATGAGTGTAAATGATTTTAAAGTACTTTCAGCTATTTGGATAACAAAATTAAAAGGCAGATGCAAGACCAAACTGCCCCCAGACAAGAGTCAGTCAAATCAGTCATCAAAAGCTGCTTTACCCAGGTTCCTGTATACAAAACCAATATAAGCCTACAAATCCTAAACCTTTTCCTTCACTTGTGGCCAGTTGCACTCAGGCACATGAAAAAAGCTATGAAATAGGCACCATCTATCCACTCATACCCATTTTGCCCAGTGGTATTTGAATCCCAGGATGCCAAGCAGCATCCAATCTGCCCTATGAGGTGCTAAACCCCCCAAACATACACACATGCCACATCGCCTTATGTGTAATGCAAATAATAGGGTCAAAATTAATTAGCTTCCAATAAAAATATATAAGAGTAGAAGGGGGGAAAATTGTTATATTCAAACTTTTGGTCCAGTATTAAAATATAAGAGAGCAAAAGCAACGCAAGAAAACCTTCTAGAATCTATTTAGAAAATATATTTTGAAAGGTGGTTGAGATGAGACAGGTCTGGGAGGTGAGATGAGAGACAGTTCTGGGAGGTGTGTGGGGGAGCTGACGCAGCCTTGCGATGCCTCATTCTCCAGACTACTACAAACCAAATCAAGGAAGCACTAAACCAGCAGGGGATTATTATCTCTAGAGATAACTACAGACAGCTTCATTTTAAAAAACAATCAGCGTCATCATCACTGTATTTTCCATTTCTTGAAACACAGGAATGTGATGGAATATCCAGCTCTTTCCAGAATTCAGAGCAACTTTCCCCCTAAGAAAAATATCTATACAAAGAACCAATTCCCTTTATTTGTTCATTTTTTTAAGATACTGTGTTGAGGCTGTGTTTCCCTGTCTGCCCTCATCTCACCTGCCCTAGCACTCACTGATATTCTTAAGTCTGTCCAATAGTGAAATACATTGGCTGCACCTTGGTGTGGTACAGAAGAGGCCACAGAGATGCTCCAAGGGCTGGAGCACTTCTGCTATGGGGACAGACTGAGAGCTGAGGGTGTTCAGACCGGAGAAGAGAAGGTTCCAGAGAGACCTTAGAGAACCTTACAGCATCTATAGGGGCTGCAAGAGAGCTGAAGAGGGACTTTGTACAACGGCATGGAATGACAGGACGAGGGGGAATGGCTTCAAACTGACAGAGTGTCAACTTAGAGACTAGAAAGAAATTCTTCCCTGTGAGGTGCTGAGACACTGGCATAGGTTGCCCAGAGAAGCTGTGGCTGTCCCATCCCTCAGAGGGTTCAAGGCCAGGGCTTGGAACAACCTGGGCTAGTGGAAGGTGACCCTGCCCATGGCAGGGGGGGGGCATGAGATGATCTTTAAGGTCCCTCCAAACCAAACCAGTCTATGATTCTATGACCTTAATTTCAAGGATAAGGACATGATCTCACACATATTTCCTCTGATGGCAAAGACAGCTTAAACACCCCCAAAGTTTGAATGGCCAGGCAAGAAGAGAGCACCAACACAAGCAGCTCATTGCTTTGGCCAAGCTGGTTTCCACCCAGCTGGTCTCAGCAGCCAAGCAGGCCTGATGCGGCGAAAGGAGAGGCACCAGGGTGGGTGTCAATGCCAAAACCAGACATGTAAAGCTCACTGCAGAAGCACATCACATCCCATCAACTCTATGCTATCTAGTCTATTGAAGGCTTCCAGTATTTCCCACAGTCTTTAGGAAAAGTTGATGTTCAGGGTTTCCCAGCTCATGTCAAAGTCAGCTTAAACCTACAGTAATGCTACAGAACCAGATATTGCTCAGCTGAGTGGTGTGAATTTTTCTTCACAAAGAATCTTTCCTTTGCTACCAAAAAGCTTCTTCAGTTTCCTTCCCCTCTCTTTTACCATCCATTTGTCACTGAAAAGAGAGAGGAAACTCCAAAATTCAAAACATATCTTTAATTTTGTAGTATAGACATTCAGATTGTCAACTTTGACATGAATGCACTTCATATTTTTCAACCAACACTACTTGGAAATGCTTTAAAAAGGAGCCACTGTCTTTTAAAAGACATTCTGAAGCCACTTCAGAGAAGAGAACCATAGGGTTGAATGTAACAGGAGGCGAGGGGAAAAGATTGCTAGCCATGTATAATTATCACAGCAGAGAAAAGTATACTTAATAGTTATTCTTTTTTGATTCATTTTTATCATCCTTTTGCAAGGCACCAATGCTGTTTTGCTGAGCAATTCAGGGTGAAAATTCCTTAATATAATAAGAAATCCCCAACCAATTAGGATGTCAAATCAGGAAATAATTCCCTATACTACATCAGAAAGACCCACTCCTATCTTTTGTCAGTCACTGGATTGAAATAAAGAGATAGCTGCACACAAAGCAAGCTGTCATGTCAAACAATACATCCTTCATTCCTTCAAGGTATAAACACATTAAAATGTGGCAGGAGAAAAAGAGTCAATCGAACCTGTTTAATGGAATTGACTAATTGGATAAATTACACTTTGATAATAATGATAATCATTGAGGAGACATCCTGTTCCGTACTTCTGATGTTCAGTTCTCTACTTGCTATGTAACCTTCTCACTCGATTCCTTGTGCTACAAAATGTGGAGTAAAACTCAAACTCCTAACAACCAAGTTCTGCTTGACCAAAGGTTTCATCCATAAACAAGAAACAAAGAGAACTGTTTGAACCAGATTCCAACAGACAGAAAACTGAAAAATGACTTGCTCTGAATACACATCACTATTCACACACAAAAATTCTTTCTCTGAATTCATATTGCAGAAAACATGCAGGTTGGAATAAATAATATTAACCAACTTGCAATTAGCATATGGCAGGGACACACTTTGAGAAAACACTAATCAAACATTTAATAATTAGTGTAACTATCCGGTCATAGAATTGATATATTTGGTTCTAAAATGATAACATTTTTAAAAATAATTTTACTAAATAGCCTCTTTTCCTGGTAGAAGCCAAGTAAAAATTTAACAAATACATGATAAAAAATATGTATCTGTTTCAAATGTTCAGTTCTGGGCCCCTCAGTTCAGGAGGGACATTGAGGTGCTAGAGCAGGTCCAGAGAAGAGCAACGAGGCTGGTGAAGGGACTCGAGCACAAGTGCCATGAGGAGAGGCTGAGGGAGCTGGGGGTGTTCAGCCTGGAGAAGAGGAGGCTCAGGGGAGACCTTATCACCCTCTACAACTCCCTGACAGGAGGTTGGAGTCAGGTGGGGGTTGGTCTCTTCTCCCAGGCAACCAGCAGTAGGACAAGAGGGCACAGACTCAAGTTCTGCCAGGGGAGGTTTAGGTTGGATATTAGGAAGAGATTTTTTACAGAGAGAGTGATCAGACATTGGAATGTGCTGCCCAGGGAGGTGGGGGATTCACCATCCCAGGAGGTGTTTAAGATGAGACTGCATGTGGCACTTAGTGCCATGGCCCAGTAACCACAGTAGGGTTGGACTTGATGATCTTGGAGGTCTTTTCCAACCCGATTGATTCTATGATCATTGTGCTAACTCCCATTCATTAACAATGCACAGAAATCAGTGCAGTGTGAATGGTGCTGACTTCCAACTCAGACAAGCTACTTGAGCCTAAAGTATGAAGAGCAAGAACATTTTTGGGGCATATCCCCCCCAGTTTCATACTCTTCTCCTCAGGGGCACAACCAATGTGTGCATCACCTACCTTTCCCTGCCCACCCACCCCCTCACCCCTCTCCCCAACAGCAGGCACCTGCAGTGATGCTCTGTCAGCCAGGTAAGTGCCCAGTTCAACTTTAAAATAACAAATTTCCATGTATTTATTTGCTTTGACAACAAAACTCCATGACAGAACAGCCATCAAGGGAAGCTTAAAATGAAACTGCAGCTTAGGGTCTGGATGCAAGGAAAATTGCTGACCTGGCTGGAAATGAAGAGGTACCACCAGATTTTTGTATGCTCCAACCATCCTAAATGACTCTCAAATCACAGAACCAGACATCTCCTAATTCTACATAGAGTACAACATAAAAAGGAACAATGTGAATCCTGTTATGGGTCATTGGATTTTTTGTGATTACTAAGATAAACTCCGAGAGACAGAAGCTTAACAGTCTGCAGAAAGAGAAAAGGCCCTGTGATAATTGATTTAAGATGAAAATTGATCAAGTAGTTTTTGTAAGGCATAAAAAAATAGTATTTTCAAAGAGTAATAAAAATTACAAATATTCATTTCTCATATCCCCTTAAGACACATGAGGAGTAGTCAGCCAAGATCTCCTTATCAGATGGTTGGCACCATCCAACAGAAGCAGGCTTCATTTGCAATTTGATTTGTACAGCACAGGGTTGAAATGAAGGGCAGTGAAATACTACATCATATGCATCCAGCCTGGATCTATCAGAATATTTCTTGTGGTGCAAAATATCTTTTAGTCACACTTAATATTTGACTAAAAAGTAAATGGTCTTAATGATGTTTACTGCTATTACATGAAGGTGTAGGAAAGGGGAAGCAGGTTCAGTGGTTAATTTAGCCAATTTCTTTTTTCCTGTCATTTTAGAAACGTGCAGAAGCTCATGCTTGCCAAGGTTCATGGTCTGGTAGTTTTGCAATATACAATCTTTTAAAATCAGGACTCTAGAGCACAGAAGTTAACGCTTGGAGGGAGCTTTGCTATTTGGCTCCTGGGGATTCCTCAAGATGCAGTGAGTGGCTTGTATTTCCTCTCCCAGCATCAAAACCATCTTACACCACGTTGTAAGAACAGATGAGCAAGACAAATAGCTTACACATAGCACCATGGCATAAGGAGACCATTATCTGTGAAAAAGCAGTTGGATAAACAAAGCCCACATTAAAAACATGACTGTGTTCTAAAGTAAGAAATGATTTGTCTTCATTTTCCTTCTTATTCAGAGGTAATTTGCTACTGTACTGTCCAAGCAATACCACTTAGAATAAACAGACCAAATAAAATTGCTCCTTCCTTCCTCTGGCCAGAAGAGACTTCACTCCTCTTCTAGCCACACATCAGCTGAAGGCTGAAGTTAAGCTTAATCCTGTTCCAGTTGTTCCCAAAACCAGCATCTCTCAAATTACTCCTTTTTTTTGCTCTTGGGTATTTTTTTTCCATCTCCAAATAGGTAAAGCATATTATTGATCAGGCAAGTCATGATTTGGAGGGCCCGGAGGTGGAAGGAAGAAATAGGCAAGGGAGGAATGGGAAAAGAGAAGGATTCAACTCCACAAAAGAAACCCTTCTAAGTGTTTCGGGATTTCACTTCCATTGAAAGGGGTGTGCATGTGAAGGAAAGCCTTCCAAGGAAGTTCGTACAGTATCCCAGTGGATAAGTAATATTTCATGGAAAGACAGGCTGCCTTACTGATATCCTCAGCCCCTCTCCCTTCCTCTCCTGACAGGAGGTGTTTGCAGGGTGCTTTAGAGAAACACAAACACTAATCCAAAAAACAGTTGGGGAGTGGGAGTGGAAAATTCCTAAATTCTTAACTGTGCAACGTGCAGTGTTCCAACAGCTTTTGTGAGAGCTTTTGAAAACATCAACAAGCCATGCAGCTCCCAGCACTTTGCAAAACAAACGTGCTCCGATATTAAGGCCGCAGAGGTGACTTTGTCAACCAGCAGAAAACATGACAACAGCAAAGCAGGGAATGCGGGGGAAGTTGGTTGGAATTTTTATTATTGTCAGCTATGGAGATAAAAATGCAGACAGAACTCGGCATGTACTCCCACAGGAAAATTGCATTCGGCCTGGAAGTCTACTTGAAAAGAAAAACAACAAATAGCAGAAAATGAGCAGGAAAAAATAAAGGCATTTGAGCCAATTTCTCCATTCCCTATTTGGCACAAGACTGCAGGGAGGAAAGGAAAAGCTAAGTTTAAGGAATCTTTTCACCTTCTGTGCTCACCACCAGATCAGCTGAGACTAGTTTAGCAGCTTGAGCTATTCCTACCCACGTGTGGTTTAACCTGGACACCAAAAAGAGAGGCCCCACTTCCCTGTAAGCTGTGTGGTGCCCTGTAATGAACTGCAGACCCCCTCAATAAGCACTTTAGGGAGCAAAATCTGTATGAAAACAAGCCTTAATAAAGTATTTTCTGCCTAAATTAGCTCTGTTGAGGATTCCAATGGAGGAAGTGGGAATGCACAAAGGAAGGGCAGGAGAGGGGATGGAGAACTGTTCCAGTGGGTATTAACAAGCTGTTAGGTCACTTGGGCTGCAATGCCCTATTCTCTGTGACCAGGACACTTCCTATGGATGCCAGAGGTAAGTGTATCCCACCCATGTCTCTCTCACACCTTACCCCTGGAGACACTCATCATCATACAGAAATACACACACTGGGCTCACCATGGTTAATCAGGTTAACAGCTGATTTCTGACTCCAAAACAGTATAAAGAGTAGAAGTGTCACAAAACACTGGAGGTATTATTTGAGAGTTGATTCCGGTACCAGCACCACCCCTGTCTGGACTTAGCTCCCTGCCACCCACAGTTGTTAGCACAAGTATTTCTAAGGCAAAAATATAAAATAATGCCATTTATAAATAAACCATAAAATAGAAAGAGGAAAGTAGAGTGCAGTCCTGATCATCTCAAAGATCTAACTCAAGGATCTGATCCATAAATGACTCTATCAGCCCAACCATGGTGTGGGAAGAGATACATCAACGTGGCACTGAGAATGAGACCCATCGGGGCACAACCTTCTTAAACCATCTTCTCTGCAAGTATCAGAACAGCTACACTGGACCAACCTTGAAGCAGTTTGAGATGGACTTTTTACACCTCCCAAAAAAATTTCAGCATCCATGCCAGTGACTTCAAGGGGACTTGGAAGTCAACCCTCTTCTAAAACATATTTTCCTCAGTGCTTGAACTGCAGGACAGCCCAGGAACAAAAACAAGTGGAAATTGTTTGCACTCATATTGTTTTAAAGTGGGTGAGGGGAGACCTAAAAGGAATTTCGATTCTTTGGGACCAATAATGTTCAAAGACATGAGCAGCTTTTGGTATCAGGCTTCTTCCATCTGGGCTGTACCCAGGATTCCCATCTCAAAGTCAATGAACCTTGCAACGTTTTATCTTATAGCCCTCAAAGGCAGTAGCATGTTGAGTATGATCCATTTTTTCAACATACAAAGCAAAGGAATATATTTTCCATGTGTTTGTCACATGTTTCATTCGAGTCCCATTGTCAACTCTTAGCACAGCTGATATGCAGTGTATTCCTAGGGCCTGACCTTGAAAGAGTTTAGTCTTAGCTGTGTATTTCTGCCTGTTTAATTTGTGTACAGCCACCACAAATGTCTGTAAGCACTGAGAAACTGTGCCTGAAAATATCTACTTCTCAAATATTACCTGAAATCCCAACATATAAGATATGTTGTAACCTAACTGCAAAGGTTTGCTAAACCTCCTTTTATTCTTTTCAAAACACACACATATGCACATCAAGTCAGGGCGACAGAAATTATCTACATGGTGAAGCAGTAGAACAATGTTACAAACACACACACTACTTATGTACACAGTAAAGTGGGTTTTATCACTACAGTGTTTGAACTGTCTCCAATTAAACAGCTCCTTCCTTCCTTCTCCAAGTATAAAAGAAATAAACCTATTCATTTACATGGATTTATATAGTGTATGGAAACAAGGAATTCATGTTTCTACTTTTACATGACTGAGTTTAGTTAAACTGTGTTCTGACCACAAGTATCTGTTCTAGAACTGAAGATTACGGAGGTTTTTTCACCTTGGTTATTTAACTGATGAATTATAGCATATTCAAACAAAAAGCAGCATGCTGTTCAATACAAATTTATTCATTTTTCTCTAGAAAACTTCCACAAAATGCTTTTTATTTCTTTAATCTCAGAGGAAAAAGTGAAATTCGTCTAAGGTAAAAGGGAGAGCAGGGACACTTTCCACCTGGTTTTAATAGTTATCTTCCAATAAGAAACAGTCTTGGTGCGGGAGAGCAGGGACACTTTCCACCTGGTGTTAATAGTTATTTTCCAATAAGAAACAGTCTTGGTGTATATACCATTTCTAAGGAGTCTATACTGCACAAGCAAAACAAAACAACCCTCAAACCACCAGGAACCCATGTACAAAACTCTTCACCCTCAGTCTGCAAGAACAGAGCAGAACCAGTAGAGAAATTCAACTTGTGAGGAAGGAATAAGGAAGATTAATCCACTAC
>NW_008664409.1:17360-48831 GCF_000695815.1 Acanthisitta chloris | reverse complement strand
TAACATGCAGGCAAATCCCCTTAGCCCTGTAAGGTCCACAGCAATGGGACAATTCCATAGAACCTCTGATGGTTTCTCATAGGGAACCATTTCGGTAAATAAGTGGTTATGTATTACAAAATGCAGTTGACATTCCAACGTTGACGTTTCAGCTACTAATTCTTTACCTTGCCAGCATAATGTATGATACAGAAGTCAGCTTTGTCTTTCAGCTGTTTGGGCTTCTGAAATTTGGGGTGAGTGCCTTGTTCTTGTACAACTTTCTCCACAAAGCTTTTGTCTGTTGCTTTTGGGAACCAGCACTCTTCATCCAGCAGGGCCAGGATACCAGGAGGCCCAGCCTCAAAGAAGAGAAACATTAAAATTTCATTAAATACACAACTACATCAACAATTAACACCTTTAGATGGCTAGGGGGAAAAAATATGATACCTAAGCCTGATTTGCATCACATTCACCTGCTGTGTGGTACCAGTTTAACCACTTCCACAACAATAGAAATTGTTAATTCTTCTTCAAAATCCCTATTTGAATTCTGATTATTTTTATAAGAAGGTCTATGTTGTTTTAGGAGAAAAAAAAGGAAGTCTGTAAATCAAAAAACACTATCACATAGTTCTCCAAACATCCAGGTATCTAAAGGCAAAGGGCCATATCACAACACTTCAGAAACTGGTCCTTACTATTGGAACATCTGCTATGAAACTTTTAAGTTTCCAAGTTTCACTAGATCAGAATGAAAGCATTCAGTTTCTCATCACACTTAAGAAAGTAAGTTCGTGCTACTTATGGTAACTACACATACATCTAGCACCATGCAGATCCACACAAATTAAAGACAATTTAGTGAGAGGAAAAAGTGCCTGACTAGATCTGTTTTCATGCAGTGTTTCCTACAGAACTAACAGATTTACTGGAGACACACTACTTTCAGACTAAGAGGAAACTGTTCACTTCTGGGTCTAATCACATCACAGTGTCAGGAGAGGATTACAAAAGCTAGAAGGGTAGTTTCCAGTCTGCAGGTAGAGGAGATGTCCTCAATGACAATCAGCCCATCGATGGGAGCTTACCGGCTTCTCTATGAGGTCAATGCAGGGCTGCAGATCCAGGCCAAAGTCAATGAAATTCCACTCTATGCCCTCCCTCTGGTACTCCTCTTGCTCCAGGATGAACATGGTGTGATTAAAGAGCTGCTGCAACTTCTCATTTGTGTAGTTAATACACAACTGCTCAAAGGAGTTCAGCTAATGAAGAAAAAGGTAGAATGATCTTAGAACAATTGCTTTTGAAGACACACCTGCCTTTCTCTTAGCACAAAAGATCATATCTGTAGTTCAGGAATTTAAGCTACTGTTCTGTGTGGGGCAAGACAGCCCTTTGTCAATAAGCCTTTTGGTTATAAACTGCCTGTCCTGTCAGGTGCCACTGCATCACTGCTGCAGCCCCCAGGGAAGTTAACACATTGTTCCTCAGACTTGGCAAAAGAATGTTGAGTTGCAAACAGCAGACTGCAGCTACTTAACCAGGGAACAGAAAAGATGCAAGTCTCCTCACTAACGTGCAGCTGACAAGTCCTCTTCATACGAAGAAGCAGCAACAGAAGCCTGAAGACAAATTCCTGTCCCCTTCTCATCCTCATATATAAAATCAGAGCAATGAAAGACAAGGAAATTCCTTCAAAATCTTCAGATTTCTTCAGATGGTAAGGACAAGGTTAAAAATAAAGTCCTGTTCTACTTCCTCCATGTTTCAGTAATTCCTAATCATGTTATTTCCTCTTCTCTCCTTGTCATGAGATCCAGCAACCATGAAACCAAAGGTTCACCAATCAGAGAGGTGGTAGGAAATAAAAAACACTAAAACAAAATGATCAACTTTTCTGTGTCTTAGTTTTCCATTTCATTAATAAATCGGTCCAATTAATTTTGCAGCTGCACATGAGCAAGATCCAGCATAACAGGTAGCTAGGAGCTGTCTGGCAGGATCATAGAATCACAGAATTTAGGGGTTGGAATGGACCTTACAGATCATCCAGCCCCAACCCCCTGCCATGGGCAAGGGACACCTCCCACCAGACCAGGTTGCTCAAGGCTTCATCCAACCTGGCTTTGAACACTGCCAGCATCAGGGCAGCCACAGCCTCCCTGAGCAACTGTGCCAGTGTCTTACCACCCTCACAGGAAAAACTTTTTTCTAATATCTAATCTAAACTTCCCCTCCTTCAGTTTGAACCCGTTTCCCCTTGTCCTATCACTGCAGCTCCTAACACAGAGTCCCTCTCCAGCTCCCTTGTAGGCCCTTCAGATATTGAAAAGTTGCTCTGAGGTCTCCATGCAGTCTTCTCTTCTTCAGGCTGAACAGCCCCAACTCCCTCAGCAAAGTCCTTAGTTCTTTCCTGATGGCAGCCTGTGGTTGCTTTGGACTAAGTATAACACAAAGCCACGTTCTAAAACTGTTTCACAGACAAAGGTTTGGCCTAAAGGTTCACTGTCACCTATAGGAGCTCCCACCTCCCCTCTCTCCCATCTCTCCTTCAGCTCTTCCTCTCCTAAGCTTATATTGCATCAGATTTTATGCCCATTCCCCTTTTAGTGCAAACACATCTTTTTCAAAACAATGTTATTTTCCAGGTTTAAAGCTATTTCCTTCAGCAGCCTTTGCTCCATATAAAACTGTGCCGAGTGCAAAGACGCAACATCTCCTTACCTCAAAAATCTCAAAGCCAGCAATATCAAGGATTCCAATGAAGGATGCTCCCTGTCGCTTGGTCTTATCCAATGCCTTGTTGATACGCATAACCAGCCACCGGAACATGCGCTCGTAAGTGGCTTTAGCCAAAGCTTCGATGGCAAAATCAGCCTAAACAGCAAAAATATAAAGATCAAGAGTTACACTGTAAACCAAAGAAAGGCACAGATTACACTGCTTCAGCTTCTAACAACCCAACTGTAGTCTGAGATGTTTCTCTCCACCACCAAACCACAGAACAAGGCTTATTTCAGAGGTTATTCCCAGTGGGAATAAATAGCATATGCAAGAGCAAAGAATTTGTCTTCCTAAATTAGTGTGTCCAAACCAAATTCCAGGACCCTCACTGTTGGAAAAACCAATACCTGGTATCCAAGAAAGACAAACTATGCCCAGCCACCTTGTAAGACTGCAGTAACTTGGCAGGTTTCATAGTCCCAAAAAAAGCATTTAAATTCTTTTGTAACTTTGGATTTGTGAAGCCAAATGCCTCTCTGCCACTACCCTACCTGTGATTGACACAAACACTATATGAAGTAAGAAGTTAAACTTCAAAAGGAAAGGCAGCATGGAAAGACAAGCTGTGACTGTTTCCAGGCTTCAATCCCTTCCCAAACCCTTCCATGCTATAGGGCATGTTTCTTTGCACAGAGAATGTGTTCATAAGGAAGCTGTGCAGTGGGTAAGCACAGGAGCTTTGCTCCATTCAAGCAGGCCACAAGCTCCTAGGTCAGGTTTCACTTAGAGCACAACTTGACTCTGGAGTGTTACAAAATTTCCATTCAATTTCAAGGGTGAGCAGCAAATTCTTTCCCCCCTTGCAGCTGACCTACTCAAAAATGGTGCTTGCTGTATTATACCAACTTGAAAAGGTCACCCTTGCACACTGCACGAAAAGAATTAACTCCTTTGGGACAGCCAGTCACCAAAATTAGGGGACTTGTGATCTCTTTTGTCATTTTCCAGATGAGAAAAAGTGCTACTGGGGCAGGGTGATTTCTATCTTTATACAGATCAAGTGAGCAAATACTAGAAGAAAAATGTATGCTACATTATTCAAGTATGCTTGCCACACACTGCAGTCATACAGATGGTTAATAAAAGCTACAGAAACCTCTAAAACACTTGTTAGCTTTGTGCCAGTAAGATTAGAGACTGGAGTACTTGTTCAGCTTTAGAGAATGCATACCTGCTCTTTGGTCTGAGCTTTCTGGACATAATCTCGTCCAACTTTGATGCGAGGAGTTAGGATACCTCTAGTGAAATCTGTCACATTGATACCCAAAAGGTGAGACACTTTCTGAGCAGCTAAAAATGGTAAGAGGAAACAAAGATTAATATTGCTTTGTTTTTCTCACAGAAAACCAGACAAAACCCCAAAACACTCCTGCAACTGCTGTTAGAAAAGTCAGGAAACAGCTCAAAAAAACATTAAATGAAGAACAGGTTTCTGAGACAAAGTATCTTCCAAACAAAAAAATCCCGAAAAACCTCTTGCAACCCATAGTACAAGTTATTGGGTTTCTCCAGGAGCCACGTGAGGAAATTTGAAGCAACAGCCTCATATCACTAAGTCATAACAAGGAAGCTTTAGGAAGTTTGTCATCTGTAATCAATTTAAAGATAGATCAGATAACAGATTTCTTAATCGAGTTGATTGTTCTGTCTTTATCTATTGATTATTCTTTAAGGCAATTCTGTATTTCAGATTCAAGATCCAAAAGCCAAATGGTTTTCTCTCCTCTCCAAAATGCCATTTAGAGCATATTTTCCATAATACTAGCCCAAAAAACCCCTAACACTTCAGAGATAAATTAGCAACCTCTTATATTTCTGCAGTACACCTACAGTGAAGGTCTGAGAGTTAAGTCTTTCAACAGATAGTCTTCTATCACATGAAACATGGCACTATTTACACATGCAACAAAGGGCAGTGCCATTAAAATATGTACATATACTTTATACCCACCATAAAACTATCCACCACCTTACTCTGAGACTACCTACAAAGTCAGCAAAGAACATTCTGTACAGTCTGATCATACAGTTTGGAGGAGTAATTATTCTAGCTTAGTTAAAACACACAAACACTCCACATATTCCAGTGGAGTAATCCTTTTCATCTGGTCATCACATGTGCTTCCTGCCTAGCCCTGACACGAGAACAGTGCCACATTCCTGCCCGTGGGTGGCTGCAAACACACGCCTGGCAAAGCTGTGTGTGTTTGCACGGAGCAGTGCCAGCCCCTTCGACAAATAATCCACCTTACACAAAAGCAGGACTCCAGCATTCCATACATACTGTAATGCATTCTCATACTTGTAAGGACTTCCTGCAGCTTTTTTCCTGCACTTTTTGGTGAGAGAGGGAAGGAGATCGGTTACCTGTGTTGTCTGGCATAGAGGCTTGGTCTGTGTTACGCTCCTTCTTGAAGGCTATGTTGCCAAGTTGAAGAACACCTGAGATAACCTTCAGCAGACCTTTGAAAATAATAACTTAGCGTCAGACATCATCAAAACCCCTGATATGAACCAGTTAACCTTTCCTGACACGGTTAAGAGGTCCTTCTCAACATCCCCCAAAGATCCTTCTGAAATTTGGGAAGAAACACCACAGGCAGCTCCTCTATATGGCTCCCATTCAGGACAAGGACTTGCCTTATCCCTCCTGTGCAAGGTTACATAGCCTAAAAAGTGATCCATTCTCACCACCACTATAGGACAGCGACAGATGGGACTGAGGGTAATGTGCCACCTACATCATCTGTATTTTTTGATAAAACATTTGTTCTGTTAGAGAGTCATAATTTACTCAACGCATTCAATACTCGATTTTCCTCAACAATTAAACACAGGAAAGAGACAGTTAGGAGCACAAATCAATTAAGGAAGTTTTATTCTTTAACCCTGTAACACTTCCAGCTCCCTGACCAAGACCTGTAGTCGTTACAGACATACACTACAACATATGGAACAGCAGGATGTGGGTGAAAGTGCCTGTACCATAACTATTACTAATTACATGCTGAGGCACCACACCCCACTGCTAATGATATATTCATACTCTTCAAATGGTGCACGTCACAAAAGCAACACCAGATCCCAGGGCAGGAAATACATTTTTCAATGCCACAGTGTCAATTCAATCTTCACTATGTATCAATCAAAGCTCATTGCATAACAGCTTCTAGTTGCCTCAAGCAAAGTAAACTGCCAGTCACTTGCAAAGTGGAGCTCAGATTAAAGATTTTTTTTTTGCCTCCCCCCAGTTTCTGTTTATGCTTGTTTTGGCTGAAATAAGAGTTAATTTTCTTCATAGTACCTGTTATGGGGCTTTGGTTTGGATTTGTGCTGGAAACAGAGTTCATAACACAGAGATGTTTTAGTTATTGCTGAGCAGAGTCAAGACCTTTTCTGCTTTACTCCATCCCACCAGCAAGAAGGTTGTGGGTGCACAAGAAGCTGGGAGGGGACAGAGCTGGGACAGTTAACGCCAACTAACTCAAGGGATATTCCATCCCATATGACATGCTCAGCATATAAAGCTGAGGGAAGAAGGAAGGTGAGGACAATGCCATCACCCCCAAAGTCACTATTACGCAAGATGAAACACCATTACAGAAAGATTTGTTTTAAAACAATATCCTTTTGGTAGCAGAGCAAACAAAGGCTCCATGTATGCTATGTTAGGAGTAACAGAAAAGAAACATATGTCTGTGATTGTCCTGCCCTACTCTGCACTGGTACAGCCTCACCTTTACTCCTGTGTGCAGTTTTGGGTGCCGTAATATGAAACATCCGAAGGAGGACTGAAAAGATGGTGAAGGATCTAGAGGGGGAGCCATGCAAGGAGCAGCTGAGGTCACTTGGCTTGTTCAGCCTGGAGAAGACTGAGGGGAAACCTCATAGCAGTCAGTATCTTCTTCATGAGGGGAAACAGTGGGCAGGCACTGATCTGTCCTCTCTGGTGACCAGTGACAGGACCAAAGGGAACTTCATTATGCTGTGTCAGGGGAGGTCTAGACTGGATCTTAGGAAAAGGGCACCGGAATAGGCTCCCCAGGGCAGTGGCCACAACACCAAAACTGCCAGAGTTCAATAAGCCTTTGGAGAAGACTCTTGGGCACACTGTGTGATTCTTTGGGTGCTCGTGTGCAGAGCCAGAAGGCTGATCTTTAATGACCCTAGTGGGTCTCCTCCAAATCAGGATCTTCTCTGGGTCTATATTTCTAGCAGCAAGTTATGAAATTCAGTGGTTTGACAGATGCAGCTAGAGTCCTGGCACCTGAACAGACAGTTTATTTTGATGTTGCCTTATAAACGATGATAGCCACTATTTAGACTTTACATCAAAACTAAGCAAGCCAATGTCCAGCCAGGCATTTGTATGTATGCTACTTCTAACCCTATACAGACCACTAATGTACTTCACCCTTTGAACAGCAAGTGCAAAACACTACAGTTAATTTTGCTGTAGTGGCTGGAACCAATAGCCCATCTATGTGACAGCAAAGACATGCCCTGGAGCGTATATTCAAAAACCCAGCCCATAAAACTGAGCATCACAGGACATCCTGAAAATAAATTAGGCTGCCAATTCTTTTATCTGACTTAGGCAAATTTCTCTTCACCTTCATGGAGCGGTTTTGGTCTCAGATGATTCAGGATATTAAGAAATGCATCAGACTGTGCATAAGAACAGCATGGATGTAGAGCAGGCTGAACTGTGAAGAGCAATATGTAAGGCACAGGCACATTTCCCCTACACCTACAAGCGCTGCAACCTCCACCAGAGGAGATGGTGACCTCAAACCAACACAGCTGCTCGCTTGTTTCAGTGTAGAGAATAACAGTGCCAGTTTTAGAAGACCACATAAATTTGGAAAGCGAGATTTTGCAGAACAGTGATTCCCAACCACTGAGGCAGATCATGAACGAGAGAGCACAGAGCTCTGGTGAATACGTATCACTGCACTTTGTGCTGGCTTCACTGTCATGGTACTGTGCTCCCAGAATCAGACAATATTAATTTCTGATCAGCAGTTCAGTGTTAAGCTGGAAAGAAAGGCACTATGACCAGCCCATTCTCAAAAGACTAATCCAGCAGTGGTTGGATTAGAAACTTTAAAGGGATAGGGGGAGCACACAAGCCATGCACTGCACAAGAGAATGAGGGGATTCTTGTATCTTGGATGCCTAATTCATAAACTGGGTATACAGCCTTCAGAGTGGGAACAAAACCAGCATGGAGAAGCACATTTTCCTCAGCTGCTTGACCTTAAAAGCTAACTGTATAAACTGGAACTGTGCTGGTGTATCTCGAGGTGGGTCACTCCAAAGCCACTAAATTTTATTACTTGTACACTGTTCCCTTGGGGCAGGAACGGACACAAGCAAAACAAACCCAACAAAACCCCTAAACAAACAAATCAACTGACTCAAAACCAAGAAACAAAACAAAAACCAATGAAAAAGAACCTGAGAACAAAAATGCTCCAGAGACAAAATCTGTTGCTTCTTTTCTTTCCTTGCATATTCATACCTATCTGCTCTTCATCAGGGATGCCCATGATCTTCATTGCCTCCATGGTCTCCAGAAACATGTCTTTGTCTTGCTGCCCTGGGATGGTGACATGCCCGTTGGAGAGGAAGCGGTATTTGTTGTAAGGCTCAAGCAGCAGATCATCTTAGGAAAGAATTGAGAAAGAAGAAGTTATTATGGACTTCTTTTACTTTTAAACAAACAACAAGCTACCACCAAGATCAAATTCCTGACCTGCATATACTACCAGGCCCTGTATGAATCTGGGGTTAAGCCCAGTCTTACTACAGGCTGAACATTTAATGTATTTTAGATCAACCCAGAGGTTTTCTGCCTTATTTCTTTCTATTCCTTTCTCTGGACTACTCCACCATAGCAGTGTCAATCATCATAATGCCCTAAATCCATAAGAAGCAGGGATTAACTCAAAAGCAAATTTGCTTTTTAATTTCAGACACCTCATTTGTTTCACGTCAGATGAAAATTAACATGCAGCTCTTGAAACAGTAGCAACTATGACAAAAGTTCTCTCCTGTCCTTTCCTCCAGGTCAGTTTGCAGCTCTTGCACAACACAGATCCTGATTACCAGGCTGAGGTGTCAAAGCTAGGTGTGCTAGGTACCCATAATGCTGGAGCTGCTTAGGTGCTTGCAGATTTGCTCCACTCCATTAAACACCGAGTACATCACAGCAGGACCATTCCTGCACTAGGAAGGTTTACATCATGCAGGACTAGACTAAACATGGGACAGTGATTTAGATAAGGAAGGGTGTAGAGTCATTGCTGGCACGGAGACAAGAGCAGGAAGGAACTAGAGAATCAAGTTTTCAGGAACTGAGAAGTACAGGGGGAGCGCAGATGGATGTACGAGTGCACGAAAGAAGTGCAGAAGAGGAGACCATATCTAAAAGGCAGAGACAAGGAACTATGAAGGAACAGGTCCTAGCCTACAAGGGTTTTGAACCCTCTGTTCTTGTAGTTATGGGATTCCCTCATCAAAACACAATCATACTTACTCTTCAAATGCTCCCCTGCCCCAGAGAGCAGGTAGTAAAAGATGTGGAAGGTTCTCTCATCTTTGGCCTGGCGAATTGCACGTGACTTCTCCAGCAGATCTTCTGAGAGTCAAGGCATATGACGAGACATACACACCACTTCCTATTCCATGGTAGGAGAAAAAAACTACCTGATGTTCTTCTCATGCCAGTTGACAGGGGTATTGACTCAGCAATCATTATCAGTCAACAACCCACTGAGCTTCTGGTCTCAGTTCTGACAGCCTGAATGATGACTATGATAAGAGAGACTCAACTGATAAAAACCAGAAAAAGAGTGACCATCCGTCCTCACTTGCCTTGGACAAAAGTGGGAATGACTTATAAAATTCCAAGCCTATTCATATTAGTGCAGTTTATGCTTGCATTTCAGCCTCCTAATATTAGAATTCATTCATTCAGAGAAGATTTCTACCACGATCAAAGATCACAAAACACTGTATGAAGAAACAGGAGACCACAACAGTGATCTTGCTAGCATAACTTTCATAGAATCATAAAATTTTAGGGGTTGGAACAGACCTTAGAGATCAACTAGGCCCAACCCCTCCTGTCCTGGGCAGGGACACCTCCCCACTAGACCAGGTTGCTCAGAGCCCCATCCAACCTGCCTTTGAACAATGCCAGGGCTGGGGCAGCCACAGCCTCCCTGAGTGTTCCAGTGTCTTACCACCCTCACAGAACTTTAGTGCTTCCTACTGCTTTCCCAACCTGACAAAGCCAGTTGTGAAGAGGCTGCTAGGTACCATTGCTGTCACCTCTATAGCCTTTAACTTCTCCTTTTAAGTGGTTACAGGAAGGATACAAGTCTCGATATTGGCTCCAACAATGTAACCGTTGACATCAAAGTTGATTCTGATGAATTTGCCCTAAGAGGAGGATAATAGCATTAAAATTAGTATTCATTCTATCTGGTAACAGCAGTAAACAACAAAGGTAAACCTCCTCTTTTTAATCCAGGAAAGGAAACTCGGAACAGGTCAAGCAGGTTTTAGGCAAAACATAAGGTCAGCCAATAGGCAATGCCTGCTGATCACAAGAGCGATTTAACGAACAGGACACCAAACACTTCCAGACATTTCTGACATTCAGGCAATCTACAATTCAAACTCATTGTGTTTCAGCCTAGATTTCTGTGGTGGTTTAACCCCAGCCAGCAGCTGAGAACCACGCAGCCACTCACACTTCCTACAACCAGAGTCCCTTCAGTTTCATGTGTTACATTATCCAGACAGTTCCATCTCCTTCAAAGTTAGCTTTAATCATTTTCATTTAGCTCCAGCTCTAGCTCCCCCACCTGCCTCTCAGATGTTGCCCTTTGCTTTCCAAAGTGAGCAAAATAAGGACCAGTATTTGCTCTCCAGGATAAAGCTGACTGCAGTAACACATGATAAAAATCAGCATAGGTGATCCAGGCACAGGGTCTGGTTTCTTCATTCTAGAGACCTAACAGATCTGTTCTGGATAAATTACTGAATGAAATCCACTTGCCAGATTACTTGAAGGAAGTAATTCACAGACAGTTATCCTACCCCTGACAGCAATTCCCCCAATAGCAAATCAAGTCTTCTCTCTAGAAAGGGCAGAATACTGGCACTCATGACAGATAGCAATACTCACAAATCTTGAGGAGTTGTCATTTTTTACTGTCTTGGCATTTCCGAAGGCCTCCAGGATGGGATTAGCTTGGAGCAACTGTCTCTCCAGTTCTCCCTGAAGAGAAACCCCAAATTAATAAAGTACTAGTAGTTCACTGCATTAACCTTGGGTCATACCAGCGCTGCAGTTTCAATTCACACTAGCTTGGCATCTGCTGTAGAGAAGCCATATTAAACCTTAGGAGATGATCACTTAAATCTTCAAAGGAGACTCATTAGTTATCTGAATAAAACAGAAATATTTACAAATATGGGTTATTCCCTTCCTCAACACAAGGGCATCCAGTGTTGTCTTTCTGTTAACTAGAAGCCCTTTCAAATCCCTTGGCCATAACATCTCACAGACTTCCCAGGATCAAAGTGAAACACCATACCATCCAACACCAGGCCCCCATCCCAGAAATTTATTGGCACCTAGGCCGGAAGAGTGAGAAAAATCCTGTCTTGCTACTTAAAGATAGTTCTAAACATTGCTAGTAGTAGGTGAATAAGTTAGCCTGAAAATGTCTAATGTTTCAAAAAACCCAAACACCAAACAAGAAACTTGCACTAAGTGTCTGCATCTTCCGAAAGACAAACAAGCAAAACCCTCCTTCATAAGAAGGCACACACAGAAAAGAGAATTAGTGGTATCCCACAAACTGCATGATTGCTTGAGTTCTGCTGCCGTATTCACACACTCCTCCCCTCGAGGAACACAAAATGCTGCAACTGTAGAAAAAGAAAATCCAGAAACTTTATCCTTGCCAAGTCCTAGACCACTGCAGCATATACACCTTTCCCTGCAGGCTCTAGATGTAACCCTGCCTGGTTTTAAAAATGACTTGCCCTCTGTGCTAAAAGCATGGAGTTCTATCTATTTCAAGATCACCTCAAAAGCTTCTGTAGCCAGAAAATTACAGTTTAGATTAATGGTTTTTTTTAGCAGCTATCAGTAAGTACTCAGGACTGCCTGTGCATAACGGATGGAAATGAAGTTTGATGTGTGAGATCTGAAATTTATGGGAAAATTACTTAAGGTTATTTCTAAAGGAAAATTGTTCCCATTCATTCCCAAAGTGCATTATAAAACAGATTAGTTCTTACACAGTCCCTCTAAAAATACATGCAATAAAAAAAAAAAAGGAGAAAGAGATATGAGAAACTGTACAATGAACTACTTGATTTGTGACTTCCACAATCACTTCACTTCATGCTTGCAAAGTGCAAGGCCAAACAGGACCCTCAGCTCCTGTGGAACTGCACATATATAGGAGGGGCAGCTGCTGAAAACACCTTCAAGTACATGTAGCAAGGGGCTTAGCCCTGGGAAGGGAGCCTGAGCTGGGACATCTCTCTCACAACAGCCCCAGCACATCAGAGTGGTCGGGCACTGGAATAGATTGCCCAGGGAGGTGGTGGAGTCACCATCCCTGAAGGTGTTTAAGAGGTATCTGGATCTGACACTGGAGGATATGGTTTAGGGCTAAGGGGTTACAGGATTGACAGGTTAATGGCTGGACCTGATGATCTTAAGAGGTCTCCTCCAACCTTGATGATTCTATGTGGCTTTGTAAGGAGGAAACCTTGAAATTAAGGTTCAGACCTTTAAACTGTGCGACAGTCACATCTTCCCTACTGTTATGGCATATGTATTGAAGTTGGAATGCTCTTCACTCATTCCATTCCTCTTCCCCATCCTGCACTGAAACCCTAGGCATTTGTGACTGCAATCTGTTAGTATTCAAGTGAGAGATGACAGCAACATATCATTTAAACCCAACCATGGAACAAGGAGGGAAGAGAAATCAGGCCTTGACACCAAATCTTTTTTAATTATTTGGCTAAAAATAAAACCCAGGTCATACTTAGCTCCACAAAGATCAGAAGCTTATAGAAATCCATACTACAGACCCTCCTGTTTAGTACCTCAGGAAAAAGTGTCATTAGTGTCAAGTCAGTGTTGGCAAACCGCAGTTTAAAGGTGCTTAGGTGTCTTGAAACACCAGTGCATCAATACACATAGAGAATGCCAGCCAAGGCTCACAGCACCGTGAAGCTGTGAGGAATGGAAAATGCTAAAGAGGTGATTGAGTCAGCTCTCCTGACTTGCCTTAGCACCATGATACAGGTGGAAGATCAAGTTCTCAGCATGCCACAGCACATGAGATTAAGTGGCTAACATAACTGTACCTGCCCCTCACTGTACACCCTCTTAGTTCAAAAGGTAACTCCATTGAGCTTCAAATTTAAAACAAATTTGCGGGTGGAGTTTGCTGGGGTTTTTACCCTAAATTTTGGTCACCTTCCAATGACCAATGAAGATACTTCATTATTATTATACAATGGGTGAGTTTTCAAAGCAAAACCAGCACACCACAGAGGAGTCTGTCACAAGCTTTCTAGAAATTCTAAGGTTCCTATCATTAAGACACTGAAAATTTTTATGGCACCTGTAACTGCCATTCCTTGACCTGAAACAAATTGGTTTAATACTTGGCATGCACTTGAAGTATGTACAATATTCTTCATGAAAACAGAAGCAGTAAAATCCACTGGGTCTGTTAACCTGTGGTTGGGCAGTGCAAGCTCTTTCTAGTTCTCTGACCCGACAACACCAATTTAAAGCAACTAAAACACCCGACATCTACCTTGTACTTTGAATTTTTTGCATCTCATACACTTTTTGGAATGTTTTCTATGCAAGGCAGAAGTTTCCCCAGCCATTCATTCTTCACTAAGTGTGGAGAAAGGTATCCAGAAATCACAGCTACCTTTAACAGCATGGAATTAAAAAATTAAGGAGGGTATTTGGGGTTTTTGTTTGGTTTGGTGGAGGTTTTTTGCTGTTGTTTCTTTAGACTTTAGGGATTTCCTTTTGTATTCTTCTCTGCAGTCATGTGAGAGATTAATAAGTAACTGAACCCCAGCAACAGTGGCTAGATGGGGAAAGGAGAAAGCTCATCAGTAACCTAACTTTCATTCAAGTATTAGCAACCATTACCCACGGATTTCTGATTAGCTGCAACCATTCTCACCTTGAAAAACTATTACATGACTTAAGAAGACAGTAGAGAAGGGAAAATTAATCTCAACTTCCATAAATAAAGTTTCATTAAATGCAGAAAAGTGTTTATATAATTAGGTTCAGTACACCCCCAAAGGAGCCTTAATGTGCTTAGTAGTCACACCATGCAGCTAGAAGCTATTTAGCTGAACATACTAATACACTGGGAATGGTGAAATGTGCCAGTACCTCCAAAATAACTGAGCTGGAGCTGAAGAATATGCTTTATAAACATGATTTTGCTCTGAGACTTGGAAAAACAGGGGTTTGCATCCAGAACTAACAGGTGACAGTCAAGAAACCTTCATGGTAACTAAAGCACCACTACTTTCTATAAGATCAGTGGTTAAGTTCTGTGTCTGTGTCTTGCAGCATAAAGGTTCAACACTATCCAAACTAAAGACAAAAATCTGCCATGACCAGCACACCAAGATCCTCAAAAAATTAAATGCATTCATCTTCATGAACTCTTATACTCTGGTTCCAAGTTTGCTTTGTAAAGATTTGTTGATCATTCATGACTGATTAACATTCAAAGACTCCAGCTCTAAATCCCCTCTGGTAAGGCCAGTTTAGTCACAAAACTGGAACAAAACATGAGCTGCAGGACCTTTTGGAAAGATCAAAACTCAGGGAAAAAAATTAAATATCAAGCTTGGGCAAATCACCAACCAGTCCAACTTAGGACTGTTTTACTCTCCCAGGCAGACTGCTTGTCCTGCTTTACTGGTTCAAATTTTGCTCAAAGACAAGCAGTGGAAGAATACTTAACTCAACCCCATGATTCTATTTTCCACACTTAAAAAAAAAAAAAAAAGAAAAAAAAAGAAAAAAAAGGAGAATGTTTCTAAATAAAGCTACTGACAGACCATGGAAAAAGCCTTCATATGTCTGAAAGTTTGGCACATGGAACTTTTTTTTTTTGTTGGATTCCAGAAGCAAGTTACTACTGTGTGCACACACACAGTGTGCCTGCATGCAGGGATACCTGCTTATTTATACACTCTAGATGCCTAGGACATGCCTACACATTAAGCTACTGTGGGAAAACTCTTATGTAGAGATACAGTGGACACACTTGGCATCTGGCATTCATTACACAGCTCCCCAGTGACCATTTCCAGTGTGTTCAGCTCTGGCTAACAAGCTCACAGTCCTGGAACACCCTGTCTGCAGAGCAGCCTTCCCCATGACCTCTCTTTGCAACCCACAGCCACAACTCACTGCAGAGACTGGAAAGCTAAACACCTAACAACACTGATCTTACTAGGATCACCACAAACACTGTGTGCTTAAGGTTCTAGGAGAGCTTATTGCTCTGGAGAACACTTGTCAAATGACGTATCTGGGAAAATCCTGCAAGAAGAACCTTAAACGCAAACTAGTACTGAGCACAGAACACGAGTATTCTTGATAGTACTATAATCTCCAACTGAACATCCTTACAAAAAGATTACTGTGCACCACACACAAAAAAAAAATAAATTGTGAATTGTCTATGGATTTGGTTTAGCTGCAGAAAGTGATATTGGTGTGGAGTGAAAAGCTGCTCAAAAAAATCACACAATGGGACAGAAAACGCATTCCTGGTGCAGAACGTGCAGTAAACGTGCAGCTCACCTACGAGGACACAACTGACGGATGCGGCAATAGTCCATCGGGGAGAGGGAGGGGAAAAAAATATAAGTGAGACATCTTTAAACTCCTCCCACCATCACCACCACCCTCCTTACATGTGCTGCTAACACTTGGATGTTTTCCCCCCTTGCAATGTTTTTCTACATTTCCACATGTTCAGCTGATGTCCACTAGCCTATGACTGTGTTCTCCAGTTTTGAGACAGTATAATAACAGCCAGACCTAATCTAATGATTCAGAAGAAAGGAGACAACTCCTCCATGTAAGGATCAGTTTTAAATTGCCTAGACTGGTTTTAAGAAAAGATCTGTACAGGTGATGCTTCATTTATAGTGCCTTTTGCCCATGTACCTGCCCGTGAACCCAAGAGGTTGTGGATGAGTTTATCCCCAGTGTAGCTCCGCTGAATTCAAAGGAGTTATGACTTCGGACAGTATTCCCTGGCTTGCAATTTTTGACAAACTTTTATTGCTTCATAGTTCACTGTCCTCCTCAGTCCCTGACAGATGTTCATCTCTTAAACTTTCATTGAGCAATTTGGCTTTTACCAACATCAGCCAATATATATTCACTCTTCAAAGTCAGCACAGCAATAAAGCATTATTAAACTTAGGTCTTACCTGGTCTTTTTTAGACTTGTGTGAGGAAGCAACATGAGCCAGATACTGAATGACCTTCTTGGTGTTCTCTGTTTTACCAGCTCCTGATTCACCTCTGTAAAGAAAATCTGCAATTCATTCACAAACAAGATGTAGGGGGACATAGTCATATTTCTAACCCCAAAAGGGCTACAGACATCCTTAGCTGCATTCTGGCCATTGCAGCACCTCCCTCTGAGTCCAGGGAAAAAAGCTGCACTGGCAAGCAGCAGCAGTGTGGCTGTGCTGCAGGTTAGTCTTCCAACAGTTTGCCACTGGGTGCTGGCCCCACCTGCATGCACGGAGGAGGGAAGGCAACAAAGAACTATGCTTTCTAGTCACTTGGATACAAAAGACTGTCAAGTGGCTGAGGAATAATTCAGAGGCTGCTGTAGAGGTAGGGGTGAAAGGCAATGAAGCATTGCAAATGGAACACGCCAATTCCTTAAGCAGGACTGAGGGGCACAGTCACTTTTACTGTGTCTAGAAGGGAAACTGTTGTATCAAGGGAAACTGTTACTCTATCAGCCTCATCAGTATGAATGCACTTCAGCATAACAGCTGCATCAAATCTGAAGGATCACTCCAAGCCTTTTCCACTGACAAAGCTGTATTTCTTTACAAGTTTGAGCACAGGGGCTGTTCAAAACCACTCTTCCTCCAGTCTTACACAAATTATTCTGCAGAAAGAATTATCTATTGGAGGAATCGCAGTGAGATTTTCCTTGACTCTCCGTTATTACCTGATTTTGTAAGCCTATTCCCAGCACTTAAGACAGCCCTTCAACCAAGAATGTAAAAACACAAACTTTGACATGCAGACAAGTTGACAACTGTAAATACTCACGTGCAAAGGATGGACTGATCCTCTCGATCTAAAATAAAATTTAAAAATGTAGTCAGACTAAGACTCTAAATTTCTGACAGAATGAAATCACCACAAAAGACAAAACCAGGAACTAGTAAATTCTGACAAGCATCTTCAGAAACATGGCCAGGTAACCCCTTCTCTGGCAAAAGACCCCAACCTCCAACCATATCCTAAAGTAAAATGGCACCAGAGCAATTTACTTTTCTTCATCCAGAAAATAATCTTTACATTGCAATTTTTCTACAAAGAGTATAAAGTCTCCCACTGAATGTTTCTTTACCAGAGCTACAGTTTGATGTGCATCCACCTCCCCCCTATTATACTGGGCCCATACTGACTTACAAAAGTTATCAGCAGAGCAGTGAAAATGGAAAAGGGAGGGGAGGAAGTGGGACAGCAACTGTTACAAATCCCAAAGTGCCCCAAACTCGCATCAAACAGAGGCTTTCACTCCAAAACAAGTACTGGAAGCTGAGCAAGAAATTTTTGTTACTTATTTTGTACAAAACAGACTTGAAAACTACAACACTGAGCAGCAGCCTACATCCTACACAGCTTATTTGTTTGTGGCACCATCCCCTATTGTACTAACACAGCAGCTGGTAACAGTAGAAACCTTTTCTTTTTCATGTTGACATACCAGCAGACATACTAATGCCTGTGTTCAACTCCCAGCTGTGGATGATATCTTCCCAGTAACAGAACTCACTTCACCCAGCCTATTCACCACTACCTTCTCCCACATCTTTAACCTCCTTCCAGCTTTCACCTATGAGCCCACTTCCTTTGTGCAGTCCTGCAGTCTTTCCACCATGCCTTCATGCCCCAGCTCCTGCACCACTTCTATGTGAACACACTTCTGTGCTTCTGCCTTGGTTTCACCTATCATCCACCCCTCCACCACAGGTCTGCCTGCCTCCCACCAAGCTGCACCCCATTCCTCCTCCACGCCACCAGGAA
Organism: Acanthisitta chloris; assembly: GCF_000695815.1. Lineage (NCBI taxonomy): Eukaryota > Metazoa > Chordata > Aves > Passeriformes > Acanthisittidae > Acanthisitta > Acanthisitta chloris. The sequence goes on along the minus strand of NW_008664409.1, from coordinate 30,671 downwards.
TGAGCTGGAAGCATTGAGCAGACTGAAGAGTGCCTGTGCCTACATCAGAACAGCCCCAGTAGCTTGTAGTTATCACAGGCACAGCAAGACCTGTTCAAACATGGAACAGACAGGCACAGCAAGTCATTCACTGACAGTCCACAACAGCCATTGCGACACTCAGAACACACACTGCCACCAAAATCAAAGTCCCCATTAGGGTTTTTTTTGTTTTCTTTGATTTTAGGTGTCTGTTTTTTACAATCGAGACCAGAGGAGTATCAGATCATCCAGTCTGACCAGCTCAGTAACACAGCAGCAGTTAGAGTTCACTCAGTTATTGCCACTTGTCTTTTTCTACTCCAAGCCCCAATTTTGTACAGGACTGGTATCTAATCTCTAAAGAGAGACAGAAAACAAGCCTCAAACACCCATGAAAATACACAATTCCCTGGATTGCTCTAATTATTTCAACAACCAGTAACCTTTGTCAGTATGTTTATGTGACTGTCTCCACATTTTAGCTACTAGTTCTTTCTATTCCTTTCTCCCATAGCTCAGAAAAACCAAGTGCACTCAGTATTCTTCCCACCAGAGTACTTACACGACATAATTAAGTCACCATTCAAGTTGTTTTGTGCAAGATAAAATGCCGTAATTAGGGAAGGCTTTCTAGTCCGATAGATTTCAAGCACCTGAAACCACTTTCTATACTCCTAAATCTGCTGCAAGTGAATTCAGCATTTCAGTCCCAACATTATGAATTCCATACTCCACAAGAAAAGCCTCCTATAAACTCAGTTTATAAAGAGAGGAGTATATCTAGCCTTTGGACATATTTTCATGGAATAAGGAAAGCTGGTAAATGTACCAAATTTGAGATTCTATCTTTTGTTAAGTTATTCTGAAACCAATAATGGAAGCATTAGGTTCACCTGCTACAAATATGCAAATCCTGCTCTTAAGCTTCTTTACTGGAAACTGATGAGCATAAAAAATGAGAGAAAAATAATCTGGTTTTTCCCTGTTAACACTCAGAACATCACCTGTCATTAGCTGATACTGTGCCCAGAAAGAGCCAATCAGCCCCAAGCCTGGAAAAAAGCAAGCAGAAGAAAATCACCACTCAAATGGTTTATTCCTGGCAAATTCTTAAGCACTGAGAACTAGATACTGCAGCTTTACTTGCATAGCGTATTCATTTTCTCAAGCCCTGAATTTTATTCACTGCATTTGAGAAATATACCCCTTTAGCTGAGGGACAGGTCAAGAGCAGATGTCAGCCAGCTCCACAGGCCCCATGTATTCAAGGTTTCCAGTGGGTCAAGGGCTCAGCAGGCACATACCAGTTCTCTGCATGACTGGGCACCTTGAGGGTGGATCAGGGGAATAACTAATGACTCCTTTATGGATTGCCTCAGGAAATGTATTCTTCCCTAGTGCAACACCTGGGCACAACTCTATCACACAGCAGCTATGTGAAAGGACAAGACTGTGCCTCTGAATAACATCTGACTTTTCAAAGCTTGACTATAAACAAGAAGTCCACTTCTCCAGGAACAGATTCAGGCTCTACTAAGGCCCTTCTAAGAAGTCACTTGAGAGAAAGAAAAAAGTCTTGAAAAAAGATAACCATAAGGAAAGTGCTCTTTTTTGCTGGTAGCCAGCTCTCTGATCTTGGAATTATGAGCTGGGGCTTCTCAAACAGGCAGTGGAGTCCCAAGCACTTTACTAGCACATGCCTTCCCATTCCCTCTCCTACAAACAATCCTTAATTCAGCAAAAAAATACTGGTAAGCAGACAGATAAACTGACTGCCCAACAGAAAAAGAGATAATCCACAATAGGTAGTACTAAGAAGCTCTTTGGCACTGAACACTTCTTGATCATGCCAAGCTTTCTCATACTTGGTTGAGTAGTTCTTTCAACAGCACCCAGAGTGACCCTAGGATGTCCCAAAGGGGCAAACACAGGACTTTTCCCCACCTTAATGCAGGGCAAGGTGTCGAAAGGTGTTCAGGCAGGAAGAGTCACAGACAGTGCTCACAGTCCTCCTGGCACTAAACTTTCCTCCCCCAGCATACTTTCCCGGTGGCCAGCTGCAGCTGCCTTAGTCACCTCTACTTTTAGTCAGAAGGAACGTACCTGCGAGTGCAGGCAAGTCACCCGGAGCACGCAGACACTGCCATAAAAGGCAACATTCCTGTTTGCAATCCGGGGGAAATTCTTTCCCAGGACTGCAAAGAAGCAGTTATTGGGATAGCTGGAATTCTTCTAATTGTGTACAGACAGACATCTCAATGTGTTGAGCAACAGGAAACTGGAGCCGACCAAAAGGCCAAAGAGCTAACGCACACAAAGCATAACTCTTAGATACACTTCCAATTAAGAATTGCTTTAAATGCCAATATTCCTTCTTCATACATTAATGACTTGTGCCTTCACAAATCAGAGTTCAGTTGTCCAGGCAGGAGGTCACCTCCACCCCTCCTTTTATTTTTAAGGCCCATTCACCAGGGGTGTACGGCACAAGTTCAGTCAGCACTTGTCTGTACTTCACTGTCAGTTGTGCAAGCAACCTACTCAGCAAAAGAGAATGTGCTGGGTACTATAAATTCAGTTGCTTATAATAACACAATCAAGAAATGCCTGATTAAAAGAAATCTGCATCTGCTTTTCAATCCTAAACAGAGTAACTTATTAAAAACAATCCAGAATAACAACTCATTAGTTAATTATAGCAACAGCTCTGTATTTCAAACCAGCTGGCAAGGGAAGCTTTTATCAAGGCTCTTGTTTAGTTCTCATCACCATAGTATTCAAGTGATCATAAGCAGCAGCAGCCTCAAGCATCCAGAAATTCAGGAAGTAAAACATCCTTCGAATTTAAACTATACAGCAGTATGGTAGAATAAGATTAGAAGATTAATTTTATTATGAAAAAAACCCATAATATCTAACTAACTCTTGACTTTCTTTAGTCCAAGAACAAAAGACTGCATTTTAGACTGTTTCCAGGACCTTCAGCATACATTAAAAACTTAATTAATCCAAAATTTGTTTTCATAAGAGAGACAGCTTGTACACAGAAAATCCCCAGCCAAATATTCTGCTGCAAAACAACAAATCTGAATGAATGGTGAACTGCTGTGGTCGAATATATTGCCATAACTGATAAATTAATACAGCTCCAAAGTCCTGACTTTTGTTTTTAGATGTTTTGGCATTGAAAAAGAAAAAGGTGGGGAGGCTAGAAGAGAATGTGCAATTTAAGCTCCACATCTCAGTTACAGAACATTCTACCAGGCCTTTATCACCCACTTCCTCTGCATGAGTGACTCGTTTCAAGTTTGTTCATCTCCATAAAAGGAGAAGTAATATAGCATTCACACAATGGTGACATCATCTCTCCAGCTAGGAGGAAGTGGAGCTGAAAGGCAAAGGCTTGGCTTGCAGTCCTCTGCCTATAGCTGACTCATTACGGCCAAAAGCTTAACCGTAGCTCCATGGTACCACCCACCTCCCAACCACAGTGTCTGGCAGCTCGGAGCAGCCTGGCCCTCCGTGCTCCCCCAGCATCCCAGGGAACGCCTCTAGCCTGGCTGACCAACCTAGAGAGCTGACCTAAAGCAAGGATGAGTCTTTAACGCGTGTAAGAGCTCCAGCCATGCAGTGCTTTCAGCCTCCCCAAACTTCTCTCCCAACATCTACACTTTACAACCCATGTCCTCTCCTCAGGGCTCCTACCACAGGAGGAGCCTCAGGCACCTGACACACTGTGCTACACAGAACAACCCCACCGGCATCAAATCTAATCAAATATACTCACTGTGGTGCTTTAACCTACATGCTGGTTTGAGTAGGATCAAAAAAACACTCCAGGGGAGCACCAGAGCAGAGCCTGAGAGCCTGTTTTTGCATTATCATTTAAGGAATGCATTATAAAGAAGTTTCCAAATGCTAATCAACTAGCATTGAGTACAAAAAGAAAGAAATCAAATGAAGAACAAACATAGCATATCCAAGACAGCTTTCAACAATAGAACTTCTAGATGGAAAAACAAAAAAGGAGAAAAAAATGCCTTGAGTTGGCAGCAACACTGCAGTGCCAAGACTCAGCTCTGCACTAGCTGAAGTTTGAGGGCAGACATGAGGAGAAAAGTAAGTTTCATTTAAAAAAATGAAATATATCCTACTGGGTCAAATGCAAATATTTATTCCCCCAAGACACTTCTGGACTAGAGCCCATACCCCTTTCTCTAGCGCTTCTCCGTTGAATCTGGAGCTAGCAGAAAACAAGTTAGGCTGTAATTTTAGGTTACACAAATGTTTATCAAGTTCTAACAGAAAAGAAAAACTGGTATATAGCCTGCAAAAGCTCAGGCAGCTCCTGATACTAGAACAGTGAGTGCAGGGAGACTGACAGCAGGGGCTGAACCATTACAGAAGTGGCTGCCAGAGAGCTCCTTGCTCTGGTTTATAGGAATGAAGAAAAAGGGTGTGGTAACGACTAAAAAACAAGTGGGCAACGGACTCATTTTAGCTCCTTGTTCTGTTGAAAACCACATTTTGAGACACAGATTTTGAGAGCTGCATTTAGAAATCTCGAGTAATTCAAAGCATGTAAAACATTTCTTAAGAAAAATCAGGAACTATGCACATCCTTTCTTGTCATTTGCATCCAAACACCAACAAAATGAACAACCTCTGAAATTAGTACCCAAATTTAATGTTGCCCTTTGCATCAGAAATTTGGACAAATCTTTGAAACAAACTGGTGAAACCACAGGCTATATTCTTCTGGGTTTTGTGGAAACAGAACTTGACCTTTACATGCAACTTGGAAAGCGACATCTGTGCCTCTACATCATCTGAGCAGCTCTGCATTGGTAAACTCACAGGGAATACTGTGTAGAAAATAAAGATGCACTTTGGGACATTATACAGTGCAGCAGAGCAGACCAATGCAAACAAAGAAGCAAGCTGAGAAATGACTCAGCAGCAAGGATGGTAAAACAGAAGTGTTCTGGTAGCTTGGAAACTTAAATATGCAAACATTTAAGAATGACAAGTAAAATACTTGACAGTCAATATTCTGTAGAAGCAGATGTAGAGAACTAACCGTCTCTTGTGAAAATCACAACTGGTCCCAAGGTGCACGTGAGGATCTACAGCAGCAAGTGATTCATCTTACAACACCTAACACTGTGTTTCCTTTCTTAATTTAACAAGGTCACTAAAAAATCATGGAGTCACGGTGCTCCAGAATTCAAACATGAAACCCAGAGACTACCTAACTCCCAGGTGAACAGCAGCAAGATGCTTGGCTGGACAGGCTTTTCTGCAGACTAAGTCATCAAGGTCAAGGTGGGTTTAATCACTGCACAATGATTTTCAGAGTTTTGCTAGGTGAAACATTAGGAGCCCTACAATATTATGCAGAGAAACTAGATAAGAAAAGAGATGGAGTACGCTGTGCTGCCTATTCCCTCTCCTACCTCTCTTAGATGAGCAGGTTGAGCTTTTTGGAGCAGAATAACCATACTGACCTAACCTATTACAGAAGTTTCAGACACTGGTGTTAAAGCAGACACCTTGCTCCAGATACCAATGAAATTTCTAGCTTCTATCATTACTTGACACAGAAAATTCCCAGCATGTGTCCCAAATAGGCAAACAGGTGCTGTTTAACAGCTTTAAAACATGTTTTTCTAAATCGAGCCCCTGGAGACTATGAATTGAGGTAAAGAATGTACCTCTTCAGTGTACATCTGCTGCATTAGAATAATGATTTGTTTGCTCAAGACACTACTCCACTTGCAGGCACTGTGCTCCAACCATCAGCACCAGAAGAGTAATTCTGAAAGCAGACCTGAGGCTTCTGACATCCAAGTTACCCAGGGAACAGAAACATTAAGACAAACAGTTGTTTTCTCTGAAAGCAAAAATGTTACACTTGTTTTCAGACTTCTGCTCTTGAAGCACAGGAAGTCTCTCCAAATATCATGCAGCAAAATAATCTTTTCATCTCATTTCTTAGTGTCAAAGTCTTGGGTCAGAGAAAAGAGGGGGGGAAAAAACTCCAGCAACAATCAGCCTACTTTGAACATGTCCTCCACAATTTTTATTGCTTCATAAAGTACTTCTGGTGAAACTTAACAAAAAACAATATAATCTCTTAGAATGTGTAAGTGCTACATGACACTTTTGTTATGAAGTAACCAGCAGACACAAAAAGAGGACCAAACTCACCCACAGTGCATCAGCACAGATGCCTGAAAAGGGTTAAATAGTTTCTGGATTAGCAGAGGTTGGAACAAAGTTCCCATCTTCCTCTCCCTTCCCAATTCCTTTCCAGATGAGCCCTCCCTTTGAAAGCCCTGACTATTCCAATACCAGAAATTGACAGAAAACAAAAAAGAAATAAAGAACCTGAGTCCAAATCAATTAACACGCAAAACTTTCTCACTGTCAGCTTAAGAGATAACTATACCCTGTGCTGACATAAGTCAGACTCAACAGCTTGCTAGACTTCTCCAGGCCATGAAGGATTCCCAGTCTTCAGGGCTCTGAAAGTAACCTAGGGAAGGCAGCCTAATCCTAAATGCCTCTGGCTCATGTGGAGCACTCGACCCTTTCATCTTCTATTCTCTGCAGAGATTCCTGCCATACCACTGGCTGCTGCACCAAGCCTCCCCCACCGCTGAGCAAACCCCAGAAAGTGCAACAGGAATGTTGCTTTCCATCGCCCTAGAGGCTAACCAGGACCAGTGAGAGACTGCAACATGGTCACTCCCGGTAGCAGACATTGGAATGCTACTGTTACTCTTTGCAACAAGGAAATAAGGCAGTAAATAATCCTCAAACGATCTTGCCAGCACACATAGGCACGTGTGAGGCCACACATCATTCCAAAAAGTCAGCAAAGAGGTATCTCAAACTAGGCAAAGAAGAGCTGGGGTAAACCTCTAGACTGTCAGTACTGCTGAGAATACCGCATAGCTAGAATTGTTCTGGGAAAGGTAAACATCCCAGCAGAGCTCATAGCAACTTTCCTGTGCTGGGAAAACAGAGGCAGGGCTGCCATTCCTCAGCTTTGTACAACAAAGTGAGTAAAGTCGGGGATTTCTGAGTTTTAGACATCACTCAAGCAGTGATCTGACTGAGACATCTTCTCTTTTCAACAGGCAAGAAAATACCCATGTAGGTTAATCACTAGCTCTAAACCACCATCAGACCAGGAAAGGTCACCTGCCCCTTGTTGCAGAATTGCAGCAGTTTGGATATTCTCTGCCACATACTGCTAAACCTGGCAGCGATCACAGAATCATAGAATCAACCAGGTTGGAAAAGACCTCCAATACCATCAGGTCCAACCCTACCGTGGTTACTAGACCATGGCACTAAGTGCCACATCCAGTCTCATCTTGAAAGCCTCCAGGGATGGTGAATCCACCACCTCCCTGGGCAGCACATTCCAATGCCTGATCACTCTCTGTAAAAAACATGAAGGACAAGACACAGGCACATGCAGTTGAACTCTTGATGAACTCTCAATGGTTGAACTCTTATCTATAAGGGAAAAAGACTTCTTCCATCTCGTTACAACAACGCCAAAGAAACTGCTTCTGAGTCTATGTAGGACAGATTTCATTTTAGGGAGCAGTAACTTTGGTACAGTGAAGTCAATAGCTTAAGAAAAATACATGTTAGTACTTGAGCTGACAAGGAGTGGGCAAGGGAGAAAAGGAAGTACTAAAGGAAGGCAAACTGTGAGGAGGTTTACAGACAGCATTCTGCCACCTATAGTATAGGCAGAGCATCTGTTCTCATCCTTCATGGCAGATTCTCTGAGGGAAGGGAGGTCCTACACAGGTCCAGGTTCACAGTTCTTCCCTTCTGGATACAGCACTCATTTCAGAGTGACACACCAGCATTGTAAGCTGTGTTACTTCAAGACCTGCCACATCTTCAACACATTGCCATCAATACCCAGCAGCATGTCTGTCTGCTCTCCCCTCTCCACCTCAGGCTTTACACATACAGCTTAACTGATCCATCAGTTTAGCTCAGCCCTCTGCTCTGCTCTGCATGGCACCGTGCTTTAGCAACCTTTATCAGCCTTCTCCACAGACTATGTTATAATGTGGGTTTGAAGCCACTAACAGGTAAGTGGATGAAGATTTTCTTGCTTCCTTAACACTCTGGGAACCTATATTATCATAGTTCTCCTATGCTTGGAAATGCAAGTGGTAGTGAGCGCGGGTGAAAAACAGAACTCTAAATCTGAGTCTAATGAGAATTTTAAAGCGTGATTTTATTACATCTGGCCTTTGTTCAAAAATGTGAGGCTAATGACAAGACCTAGGAGACAAAACACCTTAATCATTGCTAGTCATCAAAAAATAAACACATTCACACAAATCACGCCAAATCAAACTGTCCTTTACACCCTGCAAACCTTAAAGTATGTCTCTTCACATAACCCAGCTACAAACAGGAAGAAAAGCACAAAATACCTCCACACCTGATCACTCTTCCAGGCATCCCAAACAAGCAGTGACTCTGTGAAAGACCTCTCAGAATGAGGGATATGCACAGGACATTCAGAGCTCCATATTTAGAAGTCCTCAAGTGACAAACAAGCAGCAGATAATATGTATGGTTCTCTACTTCTCAGCTATATAGATGTGGGTGAAACAGCCTGTTTGCTTTCTTTTATTCCATGGAAAGCCAACAGATGTATTTAATACTTCCTGACAGTAAGCTGCATTCTTAACAGAATGAGAATGCAACCAAACAACTCTTGACCAGTAAAGCTAGCACTGACCATCACACTTCAAAATAAAGGTTACATTAAGCGTGTTTTACCCAACCAAATCGTACAACTGGATTTTAAGTTGGCTTTTGTTAAAAGGCTCTATCAAACACTACACCTACCTGCCCACCTACAGCTATCTCAATACATAGGCTCATCACTGAGAGGGAAAATTCAGTACCTCAGTTCTCCATGCCTGTTTCTCTGAACCCCATGCATCCACACCAGCCTGTTCTTTATGTCACATTTAGCTCCCACCAGATCTTTGTGAGGTTCTACAATCCATTAGAGCAGGAGAAAGTTATTCACCTGCACACAAAAGCTGGTTCCAAGTAGGTGTCAGGTGTCTGTAAGCAAGGACAGATGGGGCAACAATGCCCTCTGATAGGAGTGAGTGCTTCTCCCACAGTGTTTTGTCTGCAACCTTGATTTGTGATTTCAACAAGAGTCATTATCTCAGTCAGCACTCACCTTGCATCATACTCCTGTAGGCTGTGTCTGTGATGGCATAGATATGAGGGGGCATCTCATGTCTCTTTTTGCCTTTGTACATCTCCACTATTTCTTCTGAGTATATGGGCAGGTTCTTGTAAGGATTGATTACCACACAGAACAGGCCTGAGTAGGTCTGCAAAGAAAACATCACAGCAAATAAAGACAGGAATTAAAAATGGATCATACATATTTTAACAGTATATTACTTGGCAAAGCAAACCAACTAACCAGTGCTTTTTTAAGTACTTCTTCCAGTGATGCCATGTGGGATGTTTCCCATTAAGCAATACTGGAATCTGAGCAACAGCTAAAGTCGTATCAGCTGGACCAGTACTCAACTTTTCCAAGTATGCACAGAGCATCAACTGACACATTAGTCACCCTGATACCGCTGGGCTGCTCCCTGGGTAATTAACAGTCCACTAGGACTGGCCTGTCTTCTTCAAAGTTCCTGTATTCAGCTCAAGTATCACTTCAGGGTAGGTGCTCAGCTCTTAGAAACATACATTTCGTTATGTTCTACCTCATGTTTGCTATGAATTTATCTAGTAATTGATCAGCACAATAAAACTTCAAGTCAAAATAGTTACTAAAGGAAAAATAAGACCAGTGTACTGTTGAGAGGTTTTCAAGACTACTGGACTAGGCTGAATACAGATCTGGCTGGGAAGCTGGATTAGATGACCTCCTGAAGTCTCTTCCAGGCTGAACACTTCCATAATTTATAATGTAATGAGAACTAGATTTGAACTGTAAGGTCAGTAATGTAGTATAGAGAGAGTTTTGAACCAATCAATACAGAAAACAATTTTAAAGTATTCCATGCTCTGTCAGCAACATTTGCCAAAGTTTACTTCTAAGTAATTTCAAATGGTTAATTCACTGTTTTATGGCAGCAAATCTTGATTTCTCCATTGGTTTCCACTGGCTTAAATTCTACACTTCTAATGGAATACAATTGACAAAATACTTCCAGTGAAAATATTAAACTTCTTTTTAAAAAGAAAACAACCAAAACTAAACCAAACTTTGAGATCTGAATACCTAGGGGAAAAAAAGGCAAATGAAGTTTTTACTTGCAACGGGAATAGCAGGAGCAGAGGATTCTCAGATATTTCCTAGGTATTTTAAGAATAGCATTCCAAGCCTTGCTTCTGGGGTTTAGAGCTATTCTAGCTCCCTGTCAACTTCAGATGCAGCTGTTTGAAACATCTGGAGATGAGCAGCTTTCTACAGCAACTTGCAGTGCTACCAGAAGAAAATACATTTGGCATTGATTTCTATTGCCAACGTTTCTTCTACTGTTTGCTCAGTGAGCAACGAGTGCTTTGGAGAGGCAAAGAGTTCTCCACAAGAGTGCAGAGAGTACTTAATCAGATTTAGCTCCTTAGCTAGATAAAGGTAAGGATTAGACTGTAGTGATCAGAAGGGCAAAAATAGCTTCCACTACACACAGTTTATGGTCTTATATCCAAGTTTTCCACATGCTGGCTTAATTAGTCTACTCTTAAATGCAGAGACTCAGAGAGTTTTTTCCCCATGTCTTCCAGAAAGCAAGTTTTTTTGTAGAGGTTCCTTTTCCATATCCCAGTATAAATTATCAGGATATGTTTCCAGACCTAGTCCTTTTTTTTCCCCCTCCTCCTTTTTTTTTTTCATTTTTTTTTTCAAATACTTGAGGAGTATTTGAAGAGCTTACAGAAAACACTACATCTCTTTCCAGCTACGAAAGTTGGCTAGAAACCTTTTGGCATAGTACTTCTATAGTTCCAGGAAGCTAAGCTTCCATGAGACATTCTAGTCAGGTTAGGTTTCAGGTAGTGCTTGAAGGGAACAGTTTAAAGAGTCTACGGAAACCAACTTTACAACGTTAGTCCCTTTTGCCTCAGACTGAGCTCTCTGTCAAGTCAGACAGTACTTGTACAGCACAGGACATAAGCTGAAAGTCTGGGTCATGCTCTCTTGACCTTTGACCACACCAGTAGAAGACAGAGGAGGACCAAGAGAGAGAAAGGAGTAAAGCTCCAGAGCAGCATGTTCACAGCACATGCAATACAAGTTCACAAGGAACACAGAGTTTTCTTGTCTGTGTTTGTGTGACTCTTTATGGCTGTGTTTGCTGGCAAATTAGAACTGTCACTTTGCAAGCAAGAATAGTGCAAAGGTCTAAAGAAATCTGACAGATGAGAGCAGCAGTTTAGAAAACAGAAGACATTAATTTCACTTAAGAGTGATGAAGCCGTGAAGCAAGTATGCAGGAAGAAGACATCACCCTCTTCCAGCATCCTGGCTGCTGGGAGAAATACCTAAAGGAAGTTTCCATGCAGTATAATGATCTCGGACGTGTGAGGTGATATTTTTGCCTAATAAAGAGAGGCAACTAAACATGGCTGGGATAGGCAACAGAGTGAGACTACCATGTCACAACTGCTGGTCAAGCCCACTGACAGTTTTATATAGGAAGCAAATTGAGTTGTATTGAGCAGAAGCTGCCAGCCATACCACTGGCAAGACAAGAGTCATCTTCATGTTCCTGAAGCACAAATGAAAACTTACATGCATAAATCCCTGAACTGAACCCAAAGTTCCAATTGCAAGGCTCATCTATTATAAGCAGAGCTGGCTTGGATGTCTGTACTTCATCTCAAACATTACTATCTCAAAATAGAATTCTGGCATTACCTTTCACGAACTATTTCAAGTGACACACAGGCCAAACTGGAACTAGTTTTATTTTTCTAACTGCTAAACTAGCTCTGAAGAGTTGCAAGGACCAGCTGCAGCATGGCACAAAGCTGACAGCATCAGAAAGTTTCTTTTCCAGCAACTGTTAACTTCAATAAAATAACTGGAACACGTAAGGTTGAGTTTTGAGTTTCACATCGAGTACAGAAAAGGCAGTTCAGATAAGCAACATAAAAGGTGAAAATGCTTTTTTGATCAAGGATTCTGAATAGAAAGGGTTAATATCAAAGCAAATCTGTTAGCAAGTCACCTCAGTGCAGAACCAATCCACATATGGAAATAGCAAATTAGTGTCAGACTTGAGCTCTTAATTCTTGAAAAGTTTGACACTCCCTGCTCAAAATTTGTCTGCACTAGCAATGAGATTCCTCTCTTGCTTTTACAGCATGGATAGATAGGAAAATGAAGCAAAAAAAAAAAGATAACTGATTAAAACTCACAGTCCTGCTGGCAAATAAAGGACAAGAGCCGAACTAAATTATGCTATGATCTTTCCAGAGACATTTCTGCTAGAGATGCATTGTGTGTACTCCCTTTCTTCAAGGGGATTAATGATCAACTAACAGCCACTCCAATGAAAGTATTTGAAGCCTTGGCAGTAATCTCCTGACTTGCTGAGAACTGCTGACAGGTGAGATCAGTCCGTTTCACAAGTGTGCAGAAATGCAGTTCTGGCAAGACTAAGATTCTGTAACACAGAATTACTAGACTAGGTTTACTTGGGTGAAGGGTGTGGGGATTTTTTAATACTTCTTACAATCCAATTAGAATTAAGTTTACTACAGTCACAGAGTATATCTGAAATTCCAGAGGATTTCTTGCAAGATATGCGAAACAGCACACTGCACAGTGTGCAACAGACTGAGATACTGCTGAACTATTTTCAACAACCTGTTACATAACCTAGCAATGTTTCCTGTTTTAAAAGTGTTACACATGATCTTGCACATCCTATTGCATCTCAATACCAAGCCTTTTCCCTCTGAGAACAGATCTTTACCAATAGTAGAAGGAGTTGTTAACCTCACAGAATAATTAGCTGCATCAACCTCCAATCACATTAGCTTTCAAATTTGGACATCAGATGGTAGGAGTCAGACTAAATTTATACCAGCTTTGCATCCTGCATACATTCTCTGATAATTTCTGCAGGTTGTCTCTATGCCTTCACACCACTCTGGAAGAGCAGCAGACACAGCATTAGCCAAGCACAAGTTTCTCACTTGTGTTCATGCTACTCAACTTAGAAGGCAACAGCTCACAAAGATTCTCAC
>NW_008664409.1:14251-17348 GCF_000695815.1 Acanthisitta chloris | reverse complement strand
TCCTGCTGTGTGGTGTCTCAGACACCACCAGTTCCTGTTAGGGCAGAAGATACCATCTATAGCTTTCACATTAGATGACTACATGAAAGACAATAGCCCTGTGGTTATGACAGAGTAGTAAGCATCCAAATAAAAAAACCAAAAAACCAACCCCAAAACATACAGACAGATATTGCAGAGAGTTTTCACTCGTACTGTCCTCTCCAAAAGACAAGAGAGTCAGCTTTTAGGTTTTGGCAGGACAAAATGTGGTGGTGGGGTACCTAGACAGACTTTTTACAAGGACTCTTAATATACATGTTTACATACAAAATTTGCTCTTTAATATATTTTATTTTAGTAGATCTTCTAATATACTGTGAAAAAATTTTCACAGTGCCTAAAAATACTGAACATCCAGTATTTCTACATCCCTTGGGGTTCCATCTCAGGCAGTCCTATTTGAACCCTGTAGGCAGGGCCTAGTTGAGAATAAACAAACCAAGGAACACTAGTTCCTGTTTTAACCAGTCACTGCACCCAAATTTTACAGTTTAATAATTCATTTATGACTGCAGAGTATTAATAAAGTAAAGGCTAGCAGGCCCAACATCTGCTGGCTAAACACAGGCAACATGAAAAGGAAAATCAGAAGGGAACTGAAGAACCAGGTCAAGGTTCCAAAGTCTCCTTGCCCTGCCTTTCCCTATTTATTGCCTTTGCTACTTCAGTGAAGTGGTTGCTGCCTGTTTAATTGGGTATGACCTTTGGTTCCATAAATGGTATATTTTATCATTTACATAGCAATTAGAAGCAGGAATCTCTGCTCTTACCCATTTTGGAGTGGAAAGAGAAGGAAACATTTCCTATCTGTATGCACATATGCTCCTTCTCTAGTAGGAACCAATTGCTTCTCTGAGATCCAGAATTTTTGTAACACAGAAAGCATGGCAGTAGGGTTCTCTCCCACTGAAGCTCCAGGCATGGAAAATGCAGTTCAGTGCTGGGTGTATTAGGGCTGTGTTTTTATTCCTGTTTACCTCAAAATTGGACTCCCCGTTTATGACTATCCAACTGCTCTTGTGCCATGCTAAAAGAAAAATGTTAAAAGGCAATCGAAGACATGCAAATATTAAAGGAGGATTTACCACAGCATTCCTTGAAAGCTGCAACATTAACTCGAGGGGTATTGGCATAGTTTAGTGACAGAATTTTAAGTAGAGGGAAGAAGTTAAGTTACATGAGAGTTACGTACAGGGGCAATGAAACACACACATTTAGGAGCAAAGTGATTACAGTAAGTTCACATACTATGAAACCAAGAACCCATATCCCAACAGACAAGATTACTTACATAGATCAGTCCTGAGTAGTATCTCTCCTTCAAGTTGTGAAGCACAGAAGCCTCATTCAGGCATGTCAACTCTGCCATATCTTCTACTTTAGAGAATTTGGGAGGGTTCATCTTCTGGATGTCATCCTTATTTACTTTCACTTTCTTCCCATTCTCTGCCAGTTCCACGATGGCTTCATCTCCTACTTCTTCCTTCAGGCTAGCTGCCTCGAACCCATTCTTCTCTGAGGGAACCCATACCAGCTTCTTGGCTGCCCAGTCAGCCTGAGTCAGGGGGTTATTAATGATGTTTTTGTCCACATAAAGGTACTTATCTGCATCTCTTTGCGACATTGTGGCTTACAACTGGGGACCTGTGAAGAGAGGGGAAGAAAAGAAAAAGGATATTTTTAAGTCCTCAAGTTGCCTTGTGAATCCCTAGAGGCAGGCAGGCACATGCTAAGTGCTCTGAATCTCTGGTCATCAGAGCATGCCTCCCCCTCCTTTACTTTTATGTTTGTAAGCACTGCTAAAGTTGCCAAACTTCCAGTAAGGTCAAGGTTTTGCTTGCCAAGAAGATGGAAAAAAAACTCAAACCAACAAGCAGTTTAAAAAAAAAAAACAAACACCAACAAACCCCCCCCTACAATGAAACACTGACCCTTAAGCATTTGGAAGCCATTTTTTGGCAGCAAAAGGAAAGCACATTAAAGTGGCAAGTACCAAACAATTTGTGCCAATGCTCACAGCATCAGATACCATGTCAGTAACTTCAGAGTCAAGATTAGCCCTGCACTGCTCTACTTGGTAGAGATATTAGCCCAGAAATAGAATCACAAACATTTAATCAACACTTTTACTTGGTATCTCCTTCTTCTGATAAGCTATAAATCAAATACCACAACTTCTCAGAAATGCCAGATACCAGTCTAGACAATACAGGAGGCACACGTTGCTTCTAAAAGATAACAATAACTTGAGCATACCAGTTAAGACTGATATTGATACTTTCTATCACCAGTTAGTGGTAATAGTCAGCCCATCAGTTTATAACTTGTTTTTTCCTAGATAATGTTCAGCAGCCAAGTACCTCCAAGACTATAACAGAATAAATCTGTGTTCAGGAAATTTTACAGCTAAAAATCTTCCACTGGGATCCTTCTGTGAAGCTGTGGTTAGATAGAAGGGAGAGTTTCACCCCTATAAGAGGGAGACTTAGGCAGCATGCTCAAAAAATAGCACCCTAGATTCAGTGTTTCATCAAAACCAGAACAGCACCGCCAGGGATTTTCCAGTTTATAAGGCAGCAATTTTATTAGTGCCATTCAGAAATCCTTTCAATCAGAAAAGGGCTGCATGCGTCAAGGCTCATTAACCACCTCACAGCAGCCTCTTTACAAGATCCCATAAACATTACTCCTTGGATCCTTTCTCACAAAGATACCAGTGTCCTTCATATGTGCTTTTCACAACTCGGAGAGAAACTAAAGCTCTTCATCACCAAAAACCAAGAAATTAAAACATCAGTACTCATGTCACAGAAGGTTGTCAGGATCTATAGAGAAAACTTCTCTATAGAACATCCCCATATTTACAAACCAGCTGGCAAACCAAATAAGTGAAGTCTGACTTTAGATAGTGCAGACAAAAAAGTATTGAGAGCAGGACAGAAACAGCTCAATTCCCAAAATATGCATGAGAGCAACAATAGAGGTTGAGTCCCAGCATTAGCAAGCAGTGAACGAAGCCAGAAAAACATCAGCTATAATAATGATGGGCACAAAT
>NW_008664409.1:0-14218 GCF_000695815.1 Acanthisitta chloris | reverse complement strand
CTTTCAACAAATGTATCACTGTAGGTGGTATGTAACTTTGTACCAAAGACTGTATGGATAACTGCATATTCACAGTCCAAAATTCTTCAGCAAACAAAGAGAAAATTACTCTATAAATAATCATTTCCTTTAGCTTGAGTTTAAAATCTTTGTCTTAAGTGTTACAGGATATGCCAAGCAGCTATCCCACACTTTACCTCCTCTTTCCTTCCCCACAGGGTCACTGACACTTCCACATCAATCACCACAATGGCCATTCTCAGAGCAGCTCCTCCCTGGATTTCATATTTTCATTGAAAAACTAGATTTTAATGGGTACACGATGAGGAGATTTGTTGCAGAGATAAGATGTAGCAATCAGAAAGCTGCTGTGAAAAACTTGACTTGTCGGGAGACCTCTAAAACCATCCTACAACAGCTACTCTGACAGAGCATGTAGGAAACAGAGAAGACTAACAGTTCAACAGAAGATATTAGGACTTCACTATACTGCAGTATATCATCTGCAGGTTGTGGTCAAAGTATGAAAAAAAGGGAGTGGAGGGAAGGAGGTAAA
Source organism: Acanthisitta chloris (assembly GCF_000695815.1). Lineage (NCBI taxonomy): Eukaryota > Metazoa > Chordata > Aves > Passeriformes > Acanthisittidae > Acanthisitta > Acanthisitta chloris. Next base: position 13,662 of record NW_008664409.1, on the reverse strand, counting down.
AAAAAAAAAGAAGAAATTAATATTCAATTGTGTTGTATCAGGTCTGGCAAGGCCACAGCTGTGCTCTACCCTCCATTACACAGCTTCCTGCCTGTGCAACTCAGAATCTAACCACTTGCCTTTTTTGGCTATAATCAGGCAAGGCACAGAGGCAGTATGCTTCAGCTAAATTCAGCTTCATCATTTCCTGAGGAATCCTAAGTAACCAGCCATCTGAAGTGTCCTACATTGCACTGAAACATACTCCTCACTCCCTTACTGTTAGAGTACCTATGTTTAGTACACCTTGGAGATACGTGCTTGGAAAAAGATTAATTCTTTTTGGCTAAGAAATATGTAATACCACAATAAATCTTACAAGGGGTATCCCCAGCCAGGTCTAGCTCTGAAGAGAACTAAGGAAAGAAGATACTTACAGAAAGGTTAATCAAAGGACCCTCACGTACAGCAAGAGTGCATTCTTCAGCCAGTAAGGGACCATTCTAGAGCATCTACCCCTTCTTAGTTTCAGGACTGAAAATAGCTTTTACAATAAGAAGAGAAATAGCCTAACACAGACATTCTAAAATCTCACCAAACACTAAGTTCTTTAATGACAGTACTACCAAATAGTAGCAAGAGGACTCAAAGAGGGTCTTGCACCTCAAACTTCAAACAGACTTGAAAAACACCCTACTGCCTGGCAGCAGCAGTCTTCTTATCACCATTTTAAACTAGCTTTCAGATGCTCCAGAACAGAACCACCATGTACTAGAACTCAAAAACTAGAAAATCATGCTAAGATAACATGGCATTAGTGCTATTCTCGAGGCTGCCTTCTAACCCACAGGGCATCCAAACTAGCAATACCACAAACCAACCATTAATTTGCCTTCTCCACATGAACAGTACCAGAGGAATCAGATTCAGCAATTTCCATCTCATGGGCTCCTAAACTTATCTTCCTAGCTTATGCTGTGTTTCACTGGACATTTATAAAACTCACTTAAGTGGCCAAGGAAGGAAGGAAGCCAAATAAGCTCTTGCAGCCTTATAGCAACTCACAATGGATGCAAATCATTGCCATTTTAGGAACAAATTAGGAAGCAATTTGTTTGCCTGGTAGTTTGCATTTTGGGTGTAGATAATTATGTGGGGCAAGGACATTTATCTTTACATGGCTATTGTGCTACTGTCAGATCAGAATACCGTTAACAATTTTCTTTTTGATGCAGCACCAGTCTATAGGCAAGATAACCAAAAAATGCAGGAGGAAGACAGACCATCCTTGTTTTGAGTCTAAATGCCTCCTTCCTAGTATTGTTTCCAAAAATGACATACTACAGCCACTTCCCTGTTAACCCAGTATGTTCCTTCATTGTGGTTTGCAGCTGTCTGAGGAACAGAGTGGTCAAACTTGTTTGTTTTCCATTATTTCAGGGACCAAAAGACATTCTTTTGCCATTTAACTAACTACATAGTTGCCACAAAGATGCCAACCAGTTACAGATGGAGGCAAAGTGATCTCTACAGTCATGAATAGGACAGGACCAAGACATCAATAATATGCAGTCCGACCTTTAAGAAAAATAAATTCAAGTCCCCTGTTTACATACATATTTCCCAGCAGATTCTTTTGAGAGAAACAAGATAAACAGCTACTTTAAGTTAAGGTGACATGCACTCCCTTTGAACTGGGCAGCATTACCCAAAACCCTCACTGGAATATAATCCTATGGACAGAAGTTTGCCTTAGCCTACAGCAATTTCATAGCTCTAAGGCATTTGCTACTTAAAGCATCAAGTGCTTCCCATAAACCTGGAAACAAAGGCTTTATCTGCATTGGAAAGGTCTAAAAGCTGCTTCTGCTGTAAGGTACCTTCCTTTCGATTACAGTGTTTTGCAATTGCTAATAGCATAGAACATTACCTGTTTGCAATTCAGTTTTCCAGAACTATATGTACTACATCCCTCCCCTCAGCATTTACTGTCAGCAGCCACGGAATTGCCTCTGCGACTGAGCCACTGCTCAGCAGGATGAGCTTGAGCTACGATAAACTATGGAGATAACTGTTAAGTAGAAACAGAATTAACACACTCAGAAGAGCATCAATGGCAACAGCTAAAGCATTGTGCTTACTAACGAGATTAGAGCACTGGCCAGGCAAGGAAACACTTCAAATCTGAGTTACCCAAACAATCATTAAAGTAGGGATCCTCACACTGTTCTTTTCTGGCTTCAGCCTCATTCTTAGCAAAGACGCATTACTGCATTGGAATAGGCAGCTCTAATCACACACCATTTCCCTACTGGAATGAATTATGAGAAGTTTGTGAAGTACTAGGCTGCAGAGACATAAAAGAGCCAGATACATGTACAGAATACTTGGCAATTCAGATCACTGTTTCAGAACTTTGCTATATGACTCAGACTGGATGAAAAGGACATAAGTGGAAACTACTGTAAGTTTTCTTCTGTTTCACATCCTCCAATAAGGCATTGTTCTAAAACTTCTGTGATTTTACATGAAATGTTTCCACCCACTAGGGGTGGGACTAGGTTTGTCTAGTGACCTTTCCATTAGCAGTGCAACAGGAACTACCTAAAAGATCAGGGTGACAAAAAGAATGAACAAAAAATAGCAAACACATTTAGACTACAACAAGTAATAATTTCCCTTTCGTTAAAGAGTTCACATTTTAGAAGTATTTCAGGAACACATTTCTCACAGCACATTCCAAACTGGCTTACCTTTTGCAGGTTGTGAGAGGATGCAATACAAAAGGCCCTTTCACAGAGCAAAAGGAATGCACAGCATTTCTACAGGCAAGACAAGACTTTTACACTAGTAAATTACAGCACTAGTCACTTGTAGCCCCACATGAGTTACAACTAAACTGCTCTCAGTGAAGAAACTTGATTCTTTGTTAATACACAGCATTTAAATATTAATCTGACTTTGAGAAGCTGCTTCAAACTAAGTTTGGTCAGTAACATTCATATGATGGGAATCCTTGTTGAGCTACTAATACTAGTACAGCTAATACTTGCATTATTTTTGCAAACTCAACTATTTGGCTTTCCCCAGCCAGCTGAGTACAGCTCATCAAATCAACAGAAATAGTTGCATTAAGAGCAGCTAGAAAGCATAGTAAGTAGACTTCAGTGGCCAGACTACCTACAGTGACCATAAACTGACAAGATTAAAAAACTCACCCTAACTCATCAATAAAAATTTCCTGCAATTCCCTTGTATTCATAGAATTTAAGGGTTGGAATGGATCTTACAGATCATCCAGTCCCAACCCCCTGCCCTGGGCAGGGACACCTCCTCACTAGATCAGGTTGCTCAAGGCTTCATCCAGCCTGGCCTTGAACACTGCCAGGGCTGGGGCAGCCACATCATCCCTGGGCAACCTGTGCCAGTGTCTCACCACCCTCACAGGGAAAAACCTTTTTCTAATATCTAACCTACACTTCCCCTCCTTCAGTTCAAATCCATTACCCCTTGTCCTATCACTGCAGTTCCTAACAAAGAGTCCCTCTCTGGCTCCCTTGTAGGCCCTTCAGATACTGCAAAGTTGCTCTGAGGTCTCCACGCAGTCTTCTCTTCTCCAGGCTGAACAGCCCCAACTCCCTCAGCCTGTCCTCACAGGGGAGATGCTCCAGTCCTCTTAGCAACTTTGTGGCCTCCTCTGGACTTGCTCCAACAGTTCCATGCCCTTCTTATGCTGAGGACACCAGAACTGTTTAGGCTTATGCTCCACAGCTCCATGTGCCAGTATGTTTATGGGAAAGAAAACTGTAAAGTCTGTTAGCCCAAACTGCTCCAATTTGTAAGTAACACCTACATAACAAGTGAATCACTGGAGGGCAAGAAATGCATCACAGTGGGGAGAAGAAGGGAAGGGGAAAAGCTGGCAGGAAGGTGAACTGATGGAATGGTTATATCTGCTTATTTCTCAAGTTCAGTATATTGTGACTCACCACTGCTTGATGCTTCAGGCTGAAGTTAAGAATCTTGAATTTCAGTTATCCCAGTAGAGAATACAATATCAGGCAAGTAAAGAGCTGGGCAATTAACACCCCCTCACAGACAGCCCACCCCCCCAGCTGAAGGCACTGAGCTACATTTACCCTTTTGTTCAGAAGGCTGCGCTGCCACAGCACTCATTTCTTCTCCTTCAGCTTTATTTGGGACTCCTAATGACTGCTATTAGGCTTACTGTAGTTCCCTGCTTTCCTCTCTAGTCACAGTCTGACGCACACAATACATTGTTGAAAGATTTATTTCACAACTGGAATGCAGATTGCTGGCAATTATTGTTGCATATTCAGTTTGACTGTAGTGCTGCCCAGACTTGCCAGCTACCGTGTTTATTACTGCAAGTTAAACTCAAGGTAGAGCACTAAAGTGCCCTCTCTGTGTGCACAGGGCTCCAAGAATCAAGAACAAGGAATCTAATTGTCTAATGGATAAATGATGTCAGCCAAAAGTGACCTACTGGCCAGACTACATGTAAGACAAAACAAAGAAGCTTAAGGGAATTCTGTATCTTCCAGGTGGCCTAGAAGGTACCTGACACACATCCTCAGAACAACAAACAATAAATGTTTCTAAATTTTCTGCATGTCCAGCTCAGTTCATCAGCTGCCAAGCATCCCTCTCTGGTATGTGTAAAGCAGGACTTGCACATACCCTGCCTTAACAGCTGACAGAGGAGGTTTGCTCTGCACAGCTGGGACTTCCCATGGCAAAGTGCAGAGGCCACAAAGCTATGTACTAGTGAGACACTGTCCTTGCATGCCACTTAGTAGTCATCTTTTCTCTCCACTGGGTTCAAATGTGGCAATACAGGGAGAAGAGAAGCTACAAGCACAGCATATGTAACATGAATTAATGCCAATCTAAAGCAGCTACTTTTGGATTTAAAAAAAAAAAAAAGAAAGAATGCGAACAGAATAGTGCGGGCTTCACCACGGGCTGCAGGAGCAGAGAAATCATCTTGGGCAACCACACTACATACCATAAAGAAATTAACCACTGTAGGTTATGGGTAAATCTGGAAAGGAATAGTTTCCCTAAGCTAATGCTTGCCCCAATTTTAACTGCACCTTCTGAGTTCAGGGAGACACAAAGACACATGGTACATAGCACCAATACAGTTAATCAGCTCTATGAAGCCTGTGCACATTGTTTAAACACACCAAACACTGATTTAGGGAGGGGGAGGGTAGCCTTCTGTTGATTTCAAGTCCAGTTTTTAGCATGACAAAGCTAGGCTGGCCGCCACCCAACCCCATTCATTTTGAATAAATATTCAGAGTTTACAATCCTGCATAATACACTTTCTGCAACTGTTGTTTCTCATTAGTGCAGTACATGCCTTCTCAGCAGAGGAGAGAATTCCTCTTACAGAGACAGTGTGCCCACAAGGAAAACATTCCAGGGGGAGAACACATTCTTCGTGACCACTCAGCAAAGTAATCCCACTTAAGGAGACAGCTGTAGTTCAGAAAACTGCAGCCCATCCCTGCTGTTCAAGCTGTTTTGCTGGAAGACTTGTTTTCAGGAGGCATAATGACCTGCAACAGTTCTGATCAGGCATGCAGAATTCCCTAGGGACATTGCATGAGAGAGGGAGAAGAGCTTAGAAAGTTTCAGCCTGTGCTTGTTACCTCAGGGTCACCTTTCATCCCTTCCATAAAATTCTGATTTAAGGCTAAAAAAGGTACCTGCCAAGAACTCTGAGGCACTGTGGAAGATAGCTTTACACACATCTGTATCAATTAGCACTCCCTGCCATCTTTGTCAATGCCAGGTTTCAGTTCATTGCAAGAGGGAACAAGGAATAAAACAATTACACCTAAATACAGAGAAGAAAAATATGGTTCTGGCTCACCCTTTTAGATGCAAATATTTAGCACAGTGTGTGGCTAAAATAAAGTCATCTTACAGGAGCAATTCCCCTTGCTTGCATTAACCCACAATTGCTGTGATCTCAGTATAGATAGAAACATAGAATTTTAGGGGTTGGAATGTACCTTACAGATCATCCAGTCCCAAGCCCTGGGCAGGGACACCTCCCACCACACTACCAAGTTGCTCGAGGCCTCATCCAGCCTGGCTTTGAACACTGCCAGGGTTGGGGCAGCCACAGCCTCCCTGGGCAACCTGGGACAGTGTCTCACCACCTTCACAGGGAAAAACTTTTTCCTAATATCCGACCTAAATTTCCCCTCCTTAAATTGGAACCCATTGCCCCTTGTCCTGTCACTGCAGCTTCTAACAATCAACACCACTAATCTTCCAGCTCACACTGGGAAGAACCAAGAATCGGTGCAAATACATCCAGCAAATCATTTAAAAAAATATTATTTTTACATTGCAGCAAGAAACTAAGTTCTACAGACACTTAAGGCTCAACCTACTGGGCCAAAGCAGGACTGTGTACAAACAGCCTTCTGCTCCAGCTCATGTCCTTGTTTCAAACAGCTCAGCTGCACCATTAACAGCAGCTATGGGGATGGCAGGCACAAACCCTGGCACAGAGAAGTGTACCACCTTCAGAGGGTCCAAGTTTGATTCTCAACTCTTCTAGCTGGATATAAGGGTTCATTAAGAGGACTAATCTCTCTGTTTATGACAGTAATTTTAGAGGTGGACAGCTGGAGAAGAGTGACTCTTTCTGGACATGAGAACAATAGCAACTCCTACGCTGAAGAAAAAGCTCCAGGATGTATAAGGAGGCCAGGTGGAAAACAACCTCACATAAACATCAGGTTCAAGGGAGTCTGAAAAACCTTTGAAACACTCAGATTGCAACATTTCCCTATTGCATTCAAAGTCTTGCAAAGCTTCATGACTCCTTCCTTGCTCAGCTATCCATTACAACCAGTGTTCCAGAGAAAGCTCCTGGTGCAGCAGAGCGCGAGAGGAACACTTGTCTGATGTGTGCCCTTCTGCCTCATGCTTGTCTTCTGGTTAGCTTGTTGATTGCCTGACCTGTGCTTTATTCCCTAAATGTCAAATAGATCAGTCTTTAAAATGGAACAGCATTAGGCATCTCCAATTTTAGCATTCATGCCACCATAGCCTCCTGTCTGGATCTCCTGAAGCACCGATTTTTCTATTAGAGAAGTGACTCATCTTTCAATCTCACATGAGCAAAAGCAAGGGCACTTGAAGTAGGAACTTAGTCGGAAATGTTACAATCATGGCATATAAAATTTTGTCTATTCTGGCATTACAAAAAAGATTTAAAAAAAAAAAAAAAAACAAGAAAATGATCTCCTTCTAACAGGAAACTCACATACTAGAACATTCCACAGTTATAATATGAGGAAGCAAATATAATTTGGAAGTTTCCAACAAAGCTTTGCTTTCTGGCCTAACATGATAAAAAACAACATGAGGCAACACTGACCACAGAGAAGCAAAACTGTTTCATGTGTTTTCACCATAGTTAGCAACATTCCCCACAACCACACACAGTACCGTGCTGTGGTGCTGAGGCACTGGCACAACTGGCACCACGAGCTGTGGATGCTCCATCCCTGGAAGGATTCAATGCCAGGGTGGTTAGGCCTCTGGGCAACCTGCTCTAGTAGGTGGTGTTCCTGTCCACGGCAGGGGGGTTGGAACTAGGTGATATTTAAGGTCCCTTCCGACTCAAACCATCCTGTGATTCTCTGATATTCTTCTCCCTATCTGCAAGGGCAAGAGCTGAACCATTACTGCAGCTGTACTTTTTCCTGAGAGAATTAGCAATTATATGACACAGTGATATTTACCAGTTAAATCTACATCAAGTTTTTGGAGCATTAAAGAGCTAAAGTCTACCTATATAGTTCTGCCCATTAGGAAAAAAAGATAAATAAAAGAAATCAAGATTTCCACATAAAGGATGAACTCCCACTCTGTGAGGGAAGAAGATAAACTGATTATGCACAATATGTAGGCAATTTTTGGAGATTACACCGGTTTGTCTAATAAACTGGCGATCCTTTTTTTAAAGAAAAATTATGACTAATTCATCTTCCTCGTTACATTTGTGTGTTATCATTTGACTTTTCCCATCATACACAGCATTAAACTTGGCAAGGGCCATTAAACCAATTCTGACTAATTTACTTCATAATGAAATGCCCAAGACTTTAGTATCTGCTGTAAAGATTCATACTGCAATATAACAGACAATAAAAGCTAAGTGAACTGGTTTCAGTCACAGATCTTAAGCCACAGTTTCAAGAGGTTTTTGTGCTTGTAGGGAGTTATTACTTGGTGTTTATGCTCCTCTAAGAAAGAAAACTCCCTTTGTCAGTGAGCAGACACATCCATTTGAAGCACAGCAGCCACAAGTATCCAATTACTTAATTATTTCACTTGGTCTGCCATATACCTGCATCCATTTAAACACTTCTGTCAAGTCTGAATACATTCTACCTGACATCAAAAAGAGAGAAAAGCTTTCTGTACCCCTGAACAACAGAAAAAAAAAGATACCTGAACCACAGCTATGAAGAATGAAATATATTAAGTGACATTCTGCTAAAAAATCCAACCCACTAATACAAAAAAAAAAAATATTTCTTGGAAAACTTCAGACGCATCTACAAGCGAAAAAGAACTACAATTGCTTTCTGGATAATTACCTGCAATTTATGAATTAAACTGTCTGATTCTGGATGCCTTTACCTTGAATCCCTTCCTTCCGACCTGCTCCAATGGTTGTTAAACACACAGCTACAACCACCCAAAAAAAAAAAACTCCAAAGAAAAATGTTAATACCTTCCTCTACGTTTTAAACCATGAATGACATAGCCAAAACAGAAGCCAGAGAGTACTTTTTCTCACCTACAGAAAAAAAAAACAAAACACCCCAACACACAACACTGTCAAAAGCCAATTTACCTCATCAACCAACTAGTTCCAAGTGCATAGCCAGGAACTTTCTAATACAGTTCACTGGTTTGGCTTCAGAGACACTCAGTATTTGTTGTGAAGTTCATTTTAGCACCCTATATATTTGCTCAAATGGGCCTCAACCCTAAAATGAACAAGAAAAAGAAAACCTACCAATGAAAACTAATTTGTACTTGCATGTTTCAGCTAATTGATTTGAGCAATTTTGAGCACAGAATGACTGGAATCTCTCTTGCCCTAAATGGCAACCAGACCTACAGTGTAACAGTCCCTGTCAAAAAGAGGCGAGTTGCTAACAGTTTATCTACAACAGTTTTTAAGTCAATCACACTTCGAGGAAGACACAAACAACTGAAATTATATTTTAATTGAAATTTGGCTGTGGGTTTCCTTTTTTTTCCCCTTGGATACTTAAAACAACTGTCAGGTAAACTACCCGGATTGGTGCCGGCCACAACCAACTTTAACTGAAGTCAAATCTCCTGCAACCCCAAGGTTGATTAAAAGAGCCTAAATTCAAGCAAACTGGTGAAGCCTTGATCTTAAAAGAAAAACACAGGTGAATGTACTCTCATCACTACAAACAATAAAAAGGGAAATAAACTATTCCAAGAGCATGCTTTCGGCCTAGATTTCAAACAGGAAGCAGCCCAACAGGAAGAAAAAAAGCCAGTGACTGCACAGGACTGTCAAAGTGGAGCTGTAAACTTTCTCTAAACCTCTTTTCTTACAAGCCTGAACGCCCACTTTGCTTTCGCGAAATCAGAACACCAGTTCTGTGCTGAGGCCTAGATCACAATGAATTTCCTGTCGAGACTCATTAAAATGGTAGCTCTTGATGAATGGAAGTATTCATCAGTTAAGGAGACTTTATGATACAGATTTCCAAGTTAAGGGTCCCTCAACATATATTAATTATTAGCTTGAGTTTTACTGAAATCGCTCATCCATGTGGTTTTACTTACTGCTCTCAGTAGAGTCAGCGCACAGGCATTAGGAGAAATTTAGATTTCTAGTCATGAAGACAAGCAGAATCCAAACGCTATGTACAAAACTCTAGAGGCATAAATTTCATAAAGAGGTCATGGAGTCAAACCACATTATGCAGAGTTACATTTCATTATACCTCTCTGCAACCAGCAGCAATACACTTGTAGTACTAGTACAAGGAATAATTTGCAGGAGACAAGTATGTTAGACCAATTTTATAGTTTCCACTTGGCCATGTTTAAAAAGGACAGGGCTTAGCACTGCTAGCTCCAGAAGTATCCACAGAATGAATCAATCACACTGCCATCACCAGAAAATTGTAGACACTGCTACTTCTTTAGCCTTGTTAGGATGCTCAGAAAGGCAACACCTTGTGATGAGCAGTAACAGGCCAAACGGCCATTAACTGAAAATGTGTACTGGGCCATTATGCTGAACATGACTGGGTTGGAATGGAGTCAGAAGATGTTAAGCCACTACAGGGGCCTAAGGTTGCAAGACAAATCGGTGTTGAGATTATTACTTCAAGTACTCAGAACAAGTTCTCACAGCCACTGAAGAAAAAAGCCAAGCGAATAAACCGTAATTAAGATGAACTTGTAAATTGATGCATTTCATTTAGTTGGACAACACCCATTTGCATTAGCTTCCAGGGCAGAAGTTGCATTTGTGTTTCTGTCTCATCATACTCTATTAAAATCAGGTTGCTAGTTTCCATCTCTTTCTACACTAGAAAACTCAATTAGAACCACGGTGTGCTTAAACTGAAAAGAAATTTAAGGTACAAGGTCACCAAGCCACCATTAAGCTAGAACAACTGCCAGCAAAAACAATGGTGCTGTAGGCAATCCTCTGCTATTACAGTTTTGTTCCAACCCACAGAAGACTTAACGTCAGGCACACAATTTCTCTGCTTAGCATGCAAACACCTCTGCCTCAATTATAAACTAAGAAAACAAAGACTAATAAGATATTTATACAAGAAATCAAAGACAAAAAAATATATGTTAGAGGGCACAGAGTACATTATTGAGTCAAACCAACAAAAATATATTAAGTCATACACAGAGGATTAAAGTTTTGGACACCTTTTATCAAACACGCACACTAACTCTGAGCTTCTGAAATGCAGTTTCATCATCAGTTACCCAACAGCCCAAAGATGCCACACAAAAAAAAGCAGATGTAGTCCACAGAGATGGCAGATAAAACAACCTCAGTTTTGACTTCCCCTTTCAGTAAACCTTGCATTAACTGAATGGGTTCCTATACCTCCCGAGGGTCCCCTTATAATCTCACCCTATTACAGCCACACCAATTCATAATGCCATAAATCTGGGCAAGACACAGGCCTAGGAATGGGGGTGGAGGCTGATCAGAACGAGTTCAGGAATCACAATACCTCTGACATGTGTCCTGTCTCATCTGCTCAGCGTCCTGGAGATGAACAGAACAAACCCAGACATTTTGGATATTGACTAAACTCCCAGTGCTACTGAAGTGTATTTTCACACAGTCAGCAGCCCTGCTGAGACACAGATACCTCCTTACACCTGCATGAGAATAGTCTGACAGAAAACTAACCTATGAATTATTAACCACAAACATTTAGTATATTACTTTTAAAGACCTATTAAGACAATAATGCTTCATATTTCCAAGACAGTTTGTTGCAGTGATCAATGCAAGTCTCACATTAGCAGTAGATACATTTGCAGTGCCAAGTACTGCTGCAAAGAGATTTGACTACCTGTGGCATCTGACTCCATTGCAGCTTTCAACTCAAAGATGAGTACTAGAGCTACCACCAGCTACACAGTTTGAACATTCTCCAACATTCTGCGTCATACTCAAATAATGTGCAGGACAACAGAGATTATTTCAGTCTCCTAAGTGAGAAATTCTTCTAATCTCTTCCCTACAACTTTACTGGACAACTATTCTTTTTTCACTATTATTACTTATTTGTTAGATTCACTTCAAAGATTATGGCGTAGCTCTCACAAGCTATTTGTCATCTTAAAACGTTCTGAAGCACAGCAAAATCCACCTTGAGGAAATAGTGAAAAAAACCCTCATTCTTCATCTTTTCAGATGAAATTATCACTCTGGCAACTTTTTTCTTACAAGAATAACTTGTAAGAAAAAAAACACAACCGAGAACCATGGCAGAAATATCCTAACACTCTATACAAAGCCCAATAAAAGGTCTCCAGTTGCTACACTCCTTCTTCTGGGACAGACAGAACCTGACTTGTTAATCTTCCTGTTTATACAGGAACAGGCACAGGCCACAGAGCAGAGCAAATGCTGAGCTCTAAGACTCTTCTCCAGAGACCTTCCAAAATCAGGTCTTGGCTATCCAAGTCAAGCATCCAAGAGATGACACCATATTCCAACAAGAACCACATAAATTGGTGCTGGTTATACTCACTTTGGTGTTTCAGGTCAGTAAATACGAGAAGCTCAGATCTCCATTTCTGTCCACCACTAACAATTCTGCAGCTACCTTACAGTTACAGGAGATTTTGCCTGTCCACCTCCAGAAAGTCAGAGCACACCCAATGAATAAGTGCAATAAATACAGCCATCAAGAATGTGAACACGTCAGTGTAAACTGCTCCACCTGACATGGAGCTCCATGGAACTGCTATATGATTTTGTTCCAGTTATTTTTACAACGTCAGATTAGCACAATCTTGTGTTTATACACTTTTGATAATTGTGACTAACAACTCCAAAACTCTTCTGTGCTAAAGGCAGCTCCACTTACATTTATCAGCTGCTTTCCTCTCATCACAAATTTCTAGTTAAGGATATTTGCTGACATCACTTAAATTTTGGGAGAGAGAGAGCATCACAAATGCAGACAGTGCATCATGAGTCAATATATATCTCCCACAACTTGTCATTTTTCCTGGAACGCCATCAATAAGTGAACTTAGTTACACTGTGACCCAGTGACTAATTTCCAAAGCACTCAACACAAGCAGAAACTGATTAGAGCTGTTAAGTTGGAGTTAAAACTTTACCATACCTAGCTTTATACACAGGAGATGCATACAAGAGTTAAGAATGGGCCACTTAATCTTTCAATCCGTGGTTCAACAGCCTCCTTTCAAGTTACCTTGTATTTCTCACAGTGTAGGGCAGAGGCAGACAAATGACAGGGGGACTTTGGCCTGCAGACTGCTACAGTATCTTTACAAGTCTGAAGCATGAATTTTTTTATGCATTACTTGATAGATTACTCTTCCTAGGAAGAACTGCTCACTTAGGAAAAAAAACTTAGGTTCTTAGTCCAGTTTGATGCAGTGCAGCTCAGGACATAGGACACAGGAGAAAAATCCTATTGAAGAAAGTGGATGGGAACAAACAGTGCTTCAAAGGGGGTAAAAAAAAGGATGAAAGGAACCATGAGGAGGAAAAGAAAGTGGAATTTAACAGTCACTGCAAGAAAGGCTTGCTGAACGATGAGGTTTATTTCTGAACAATTCCATTTTATTCCTTTAAAGCCCGTTTCACCCCGCGTTTAGGCTGATTTGCCTAATGAGGAGCCACACCACAGAGGGCAACCACCCTCGCGGGGGGCTACGAAACTCGTTACTTCCCACAGCGGCCGAGGACAGGTCGGTAGAGATCCCACCGAAAGCCGGAGAACTTTCTACTCCTCGGTCGGAGGTGATGCCTGAAAGCACAAGCTATCTGCAAGAGCTCCCGGTGCAAGCTTCATCTTGCCCTGTCACTCCCTCCCTCCTCCCTCT
>NW_008664408.1:1070-7010 GCF_000695815.1 Acanthisitta chloris | reverse complement strand
TCATAGCAACTTTTTAATATCTGAAGCATCTAAGGGGAAGCTGGAGAGGGACTCTTTTTGTCAGGAACTGCAGTGATAGAACAAGGCGCAATGTGTACGAATTGGATTAGGGAAATTTAGGTTAGATATTAGGCAAAAGTTTTTTCCTGTGAGGGTGGTGAGACATGGCACAGGGTGCCCAGGGAAGTAAGTGAATGCCTCAACCCTGGCAATGTTCAAACCCAGGCTGGATAAAGCCTTGAGCAACCTGATCTAGTGGGAGGTGTCCCTGCTCATGGCAAGGGACTGGGACAAGATGATCTATAAGGTCTATTGCAACCACTAAAATTCTACAGTTCTATAATTCCATGATTATTTACTCTGGTGCTGGATGCACGGGGAATACTCTGCCTAGCTGCATCCCAACTATGCGAACTCGGGAGGTGTCCCTGCTCATGGCAAGGGACTGGGACAAGATGATCTATAAGGTCTATTGCAACCACTAAAATTCTACAGTTCTATAATTCCATGATTATTTACTCTGGTGCTGGATGCACGGGGAATACTCTGCCTAGCTGCATCCCAACTATGCAAACTCTTCACTATTTATACATTTCAGAAAACAAAGAAATTAGTGCTCATGGGTCACTAGTTACTAACTCTTATTAATTAGTATTCTGTCCTCTATTGGTTAGTGATTCTCTTGCTTCTTATGCTAATTAGTCCACTTTTGAGTCGGTGGCTTCTTGGGGATCTTCCATGGGGGGTTTTGATGGTCTCTGGTGATCCCTTGTGGCTATTGAAAAGATGTCCATTAGTGTCCTTTCCATGAACTTGGAGTCTCCCTTCCATATATGGTCTTGGCTCAGGTCATTATCTCATTTGCAGATTATCAAGTTCTTTATCTTGGTCTTGGTTGACTTCTGCTGGCTCCTCTGCACTCCTCCAAGATGAGCTAGTCACAGGGGTGAGAATTTATGTCCTTGGGTGCATTCCTGTCTGAGGCCCCATACAACTCCCCCTCTGAGACTTACTCAGACAGTTCTTTTAGCTACCTTGCCAATTCTGTACCAATTAACACTACTCTGCTAATTTTGTAACATAATGAAGAACTGTGAGTAATATTCTGAAGGAGAAAGTAACATAACTACTTGAAAGTAATATATGACAAGAGGAGGGTGCAAATGGTACAAAGCTGTAAACAATGTAATCTGAGGCATGTTTATTTTTCTTTCTGCGTGTTCTGGGATTTATAAAGCAGTTAATTCCTGCAAAGCCACAGAAGGGATTAAATATGTGATACCAAAGGGTTAACCTAAAAACAGGGAGCTGTGCTCTTAGATCCCTGTGTCTTTAACCCCCTGGCATCAGTGCTCCTGAAAAGTGGGTTGTGGTTACGGTTTCACCCACACACACACACACAGGAGCTGAGGGACAGCAGTTCAAAGCAGTTGTGAATAACATGATTAATCTGCCCCCAGCCATGCAAATAAAGAGCTTGTTCAAAAATGGAAAGCGAGTGGTGAATTATTAACTCTAAAGCCAACAGGGTTTCAATGAAGTGCAGGACACAAGTTGCCCTGGACCTGGTGCTGGAGGTCACAGCACTGTGCTGCCCAGGCTGGGGTGGCTCTTCCAGCCGGAGACCTCTGGAAGGAGTCACAGCTGCTGAGCCCCTCTGTGCCAAGGGCGGGTGTGGCTGGAGCCACCTGGCTTACAGCCGGAGACCTCTGGAAGGAGTCACGGCTGCTGAGCCCCTCTGTGCCAAGGGCAGGTGTGGCTGGAGCCACCTGGCTCACATGGAGCTCACCAGGTCCCACAGGGCATGGGAGGGCAGGTGCCAGTGCTTGCGGAGCCAACAGAGGTCAATGAGCCCCAGCAGCCCAAAAACCTGGGTCTGAAATTCTCATGCCGAGGCTGGAGATGCTGTTCATTCCTGGCAGCATGATACTGGCAACGACAAGGCTTGTCAGAGGCCATGCTAATGGAAAATAATTGTTCCTGTCACATACTGTTCATAATTTATAGCACAAGTAAACATGAATACAAGAAGCAGGAGCTCAAGGTAACAGTCAAGCACTTGTTTGCAGGAGAATTCGCATGGGCATGAGGACAAAATACCTGGCCTGAATTTCAAGTACGAGATCTCCTTCACATTCAGTTCTCGTGTTCTTATCATGCATTCACAGGCCAGATTCAGTCAGCTTAATATTTAGCCACTCACCCTGGGAAAACAAAGAATGCTTTATTCTTTCTTTGGAAGGCCATAGTAGTCTTCCTCTATAACTCTAAGTTAATTATACAGTTGTCTCAAAGAGCATTTCAGGCTTTGGCCAGACTAGAGGTGCCCATTTCCATCACCATTAGTGGTTCTAAATGCCCCAAATCTGGTAGGATTAACCCAAATCTTGTATTTTCAGGCAGTGGAGTGCTTTTTACAAGCACTCATGCTGTGTAATAAGAGTATCATACAGAGAGCTAACAGTGATAGCTACTACACATTATCAGTTTGGACTTTCATCTTTTCTTTGTAAGTGTAGAAAGCAGTTGAAAAATTAGGATACAGAACAAAGTGCTCCAAAAAGAGCTGAAAATTTTCTCAGCTGAAGAGCTGTTGCAGTCTGTGCAAAGTTACATGAGAGATACTCTGCTTTTCTCCTTTCAACTCTGTATAAAAGTTTCATTCATCCGAAAGATGAATTGCATGGTGTTTAAGGACAACAAATTGCCACAACCTTGTTATCAGTCTTACTGAAAGGGAGGTGTTTTGTAGCATCAAGCATCATCTAACAACCAGATACGTTTTTCTTCCTTCAGGCCCACTGAGAAGCTATCTAATGATTTGCTATCACCAGTTGTGACAGCACATATGTTTTCTCTTCAGAGGCTGACCCAAGATAACCTTGCTTAGTTTACAAGATCTTCCAGTTTCCTGCCTGAAGAAGTTCAG
The DNA here is from genome assembly GCF_000695815.1 of Acanthisitta chloris. NCBI lineage: Eukaryota > Metazoa > Chordata > Aves > Passeriformes > Acanthisittidae > Acanthisitta > Acanthisitta chloris. The sequence goes on along the minus strand of NW_008664408.1, from coordinate 4,081 downwards.
TTGAAGACACAATAATAGTATGACTGCAATATGGTTCAGCTAAGAATTCACTCATATTTTTGACACTTCAAAACCATGTTGAGCAGATATCCTGAAGTTTCTACCCACAGAGTCCTTCTGCATTTTTTTTTCTGTATTTACATCCAGTTTATAATGATCATAGGCCAGAGTTTTAGTATGTTCCTTCCCACATGCAAATATCTGCATATTTCAACTATTACATGTATATTTTGGCATGGTGGCCACTTGTTGAAGGTCAAGAAAATCCAGTGGTTAGGTATTTGAGTGTTTGAACTAGCCAAGTCCGAGGGGAAAAGTTGTTTGGTGACAAGCGTTAGCAGTGTTCATATAGGAAGTAGTGGTTCATTATGATATCTGTGGTTGGGAGTTGTCTGGGACCATCTGCTGTTTGGGCATGAAAAGCTGTATTTTTTTGCTTTCCATAACTTATCTGCAAAGAGCCATGCTCTGGAGTGACTCTGCAGCAGGTCAGAATCTGCTTCACAGTTTCATAACCGTTCACCAATCTTTCTCCGGAAGCAATTTTCTTAGAGCAAGACACAGCCCTGTCTGTGTGCTCACAGCTGCAGTTTCACTTTTTTTTCCCCCAAGAGATAATTAGCAGGTGGAAAGGAAGGGGAGGATTGTCTCAAAATAATGACTGTCTCCGAGGTGAAAAAGCAGTTTCATTCATGGAACAGGAAAAACCATTAGGATAGTGAATACACACTGGGAAGTAAGGGCTACTTAAATTTTATTAGGAATGTCAGCACTGCTGGTCTTCGGGGCTTTGCACAAGTTATTTCATTTTTTTGCCTTGAATTTTCCATATATATAGTAGACTAATATTTATCTATCTACAAAGTATCTTATACATAATCATCACAGAGGGAGTTTTGCTAATTTAATATCAGGAAAGTTTTTCTGGCACTGTTAAGTATTAAAACTTTTATAGTGTGTCCAGCTCAGCTGTGCTTTAGTCCCTGAGGATTCATTGCTGCAACTACTCTTTCTCCTAGTGAGGATGCTCTTTTTTTCTGAAGAACATTTCACATGGTTTAAAGCTCCTCCTTTTTTAAAATGGATTATTTTCCCCCACAAGACCCAACAAAAGGCCAAAGACTCAGAAAATGGATAACAATCTTTTTGGGAGTGCTTTTTGCTGGCAGAGCTTTGCTGTCTTTTCAGACCCTACGATCTATGTCATTTACCCCCACCAACTCAGCTATCTCCTCTGAACATAGATGGTGCATTGGCAATGTGTGCTAAAAAGAGGTCGGGTAAGATCTTGTTTTTAGAGAGTAATACAAACATGGAAAAAAAATGAAAATCTGTCAACAAAATTGCATCTCATATGAGAAGTAAATTGTGGACATAGGTTAGGAAATGCAAAAGAGATCTAGAGAAATGTGTGAAAACTCAGTGTACTGCCCCAAGCAGAGGTAAGTGAAACTGGAGGATACATTAGCCAGCAATAAAGCAGAGGTCGGTGTTAAAATGGTGATAATAACAATGCAATGCTCATAGTAGTGTGAAACAGTTCTGAGTAACTGCAATACACATAACCATGTGAAAACATCTGGTATCTTTCCATTGTAAGCTGTTTGTCAGTGGGGCTCAAACTTCTTTAGACTTTGTAGTAACATTCAAAACAGACTAGATACTAAAAATGTATGACTTAATGGTTTAATTTCTTGAGTATCCTACAAGAATTATCTTGAATTATGATCCTCAATGGGACTTTCAGTAATTCTTTAGTCTTAGAAGTGTCATTGCTGCGTACACCTTCTGTGAGGAGGCAAGTCAACAAAACTCATGGTGAATTTAAAGTGCAATCATGCTGATTTATTTCCACAGTTAAATATTGTTCAGGCCCTTTTGTAATATAAACAATTTATTTTGTATTGGGTTTGTGACTTCTAGTGCATTGATCCACTTATTATGTGGGTGCATGTTCATTCTTCTACTAAAGGCAATGCATCTCTTAGCAACAACTGATATTAACAAACTTAGTTCTAAATCTTTCAGAATCACAGCTGTCATATATTTGCAAGGTACAAAAGTATTGGTTGGAAATATAATCTAATTCTGTCTCAGTCAGTTGTGTTTGGTAGCTGAAGTTAAAAATATCTGTTTACACCCACAGGAGAAAAATCATGTAAAGAATCTTTCCTCCATTTTATCTTCAACATCTAAGCAGCACATTAATTTTTGCATGGGATAATCTTCACATATGAAAAGTACTCAATATAAGAAATTGTTGTATACATCTTAACACCCTGTGATTCACTTTTTATTTTGTGAATCTCAATAGAAAATATATGATGCTAGAGTTTACCATATTTTTTCCTGAGTTGTAGGCTCACTAAAGATTAGGTTGACTCCTAGGTAAGCTAAGGGTATTGCTCAACATCAGCATGTCCTTGAATAATGAAAGTACAAATCATGTTATGCAATTCTACAGTACCTGAAAGTCAGGTTTGACTTCTCGCTGGTACATTTCCATTATCTGTTTGCTTTGGATACTGTATTATATAGCACAGGAGCTACTGCACAGTTCAAATCAGTGGTGCTTTCCAGTGATAGCATGATTATCCACACCTGTTATCTTTGAAATTTTGGGAAGAAATTATTCTGTTGAGATACTTTTATATGGCATTTTTCCCTGGGACCATAGTTCAAGCAGGACTGAAAGCCAGAGGTACAGAAAGTTCAGTATTACAGGTTCTTAAAAGCATGCTCACATTATCTTAAAAATAAAATTGATAATATTATTTTATTTTTGTTAAGACTTGTCACACCTGTTATCTTTGAAATTTTGGGAAGAAATTATTCTGTTGAGATACTTTTATATGGCATTTTTCCCTGGGACCATAGTTCAAGCAGGACTGAAAGCCAGAGGTACAGAAAGTTCAGTATTACAGGTTCTTAAAAGCATGCTCACATTATCTTAAAAATAAAATTGATAATATTATTTTATTTTTGTTAAGACTTGTAGGAGTAGTGTAATA
>NW_008664408.1:0-1047 GCF_000695815.1 Acanthisitta chloris | reverse complement strand
CCTGACAGATATCTTGATTTTTTTATATCAAGGCAGTACTTTTTCTGTGACCATCAGTGACAGTTTTTTCCTGCTCATGGTCTGATCTCCATTTTTCAGTGTCAGGATTTCTTCAAGGTTTACATCTTGAACAAAACACCACACCTAATACTTATACTGCTGCCTCTATTGGAGTGCAGATATCTGAACCTCTGTCACCTTTCATGTCAGCAAAGCAGCAAAGGGCCTTTTCAACATCCATGTCACTGAACTCAGTGATATATGGGGCATTTTCCCATGAGGTTCACCCATTTGAAAGTAAAGTAGCACCACTGTTCCTAAATCTCTTCAGTTCCAAGTTACTTTTAGCACAAGCATCACCCTGAGATGCTGGAAGAAAGGTTTTGTAATCTCTTCTTTCCTCTTTTTTTGTGTTACATATCCATATCTGCATAGCATTTGAAGATGGTTCTATGCATGACAAGATAAGTTTAAGTGTTATAAAATAAGAGTGCAGCTGCCTTTGACTCCATCCTCAGCTGCTTCCTCAGCAAAGCTAAGACAGACATGAGGTGTGAGAGGAATAGGTGGGAGGAAATTGGTGGAGAAAATGCAGATGGAAAAATGGTTACCAAGAGCTCCAAAAGGCATGACCTAGGAAGAGATGAGCACCTGAAGAATAGGGTCTCAGCACCTAAACATGAATTTCCTGTACATGAGCATGAAATTCCCAGGCTCAGACAGAAAGTGGTTGGTGTTTTGTTTAGGTGTCAGAAAATAAGTTGCCTCTAAAAATGGGTTTCCTAATGTAGAAATTTCAGTCTATCATTTCTTCATATTTTTCAGGTCCAGGGAGCAGGGGTGAAATCCTAGATTTAAAGTGTCCAGTTTTTTTTGACTGAATTTACAATATGTGTTTTCAGCCATGCTAAACTCAAGTGGGGGTGGAAATCTCTGTTATAAGAATCATTAGCAATCAGGGTTGCTGTAAACAGTCCTATTGATTTTAATAAGTCAAAAATCTCAGCTCAGTAAGAGCATTTCTATTATGATAATGTATGAATATAT
>NW_008664407.1:0-24652 GCF_000695815.1 Acanthisitta chloris | reverse complement strand
TATCTTATTTTTAACTAGTAGACATCTGTTGGCAAAACGTAAATTAAGTGAAAGTGTCTGAATAGAGCACAGAAGATCATGTTCTGTAATGATAAAAAAAATAAAATTAAAAAAACCCACTTCTTTTCTTCTGCTGGTATAGTTAGAAATTTGCTAGAAAAAAATCTATGGAAAGCTCATTCAAGCTTTTGTTATAATACTGGACAAAACCAGCTTAGCTGATTCTTTGCTCAATCCACCTGAGGAATCATCTTACAGGAAGAACAGAGGTTTTAGAATACACACCTACGTGGATGCTAGGAAAGGACCAGTTCAGTCCTCTAGGCACCTGTGTGGGGAATGAAAAGGTGGTCCCATAGTCCTCCTGTTTATGATTTGAGATGTGGGGTATAAATAGAAATGGCCACTATCATTGTTTTTCTGATGAGCAAAACATTTATAAGCCTGAAGTCTTCCTTGTGAGGAATAATTCAGTTTCTTTCACTACCATACGAATTAAAATTTCTGCCTAAATGATACAGAGCTTAAAATATGGCATTTTATTAATCATGCTTAAAAAACAAGTATTTGGAAAGTGCAGTCCATAAACTTGCTGAAAGTGTATGATAGTCATAGAGCTTTTTTCAAAGTGTGATTTGTCTTTTAATAAGGCAAGGGAAACACATATTATGAATATCATCTCATGCTCACTATTTAACATCTCCGTGTCAACTTTCAAAATATCATTCCTTTATTTAATTAATTTTGGAATGTGATTTCTTTACAACACTGATTTCATCTTCTAAATTATTTGCATGTGTTACTATTCTATTTAAAACTATGCATTAAAGGCCACTCTCTTTTGAAGAGGTCAATTCAAATGTATGACACAATCAGGATCTTACATGACACATGCATGGAAATATTTGTGTCCCTATGAAAACAAATGATAAATTAATCCTTGAAATAGTAGATATTTTTGTCTTTGATCAGTGTTTCAATGGTATTTTGAAATGCTTATTGGGAAGGATATTAAAACTCCAACTTTTTAAATCTGTATACTTATATTAATTTTAGTACCCATTAAAAAAACTTGCCTCCTTGTAATAAAATGTTTAGAGATTTCCATTTGGTGCTTTTTTTTGTACAGAGATACTGTAAAATAATTAATGGCTGATTCCTCTTGTATGTTTTCCATGGTTTAACCCCAGACAGCAGCCAAGCCCCACACAGCCACTAGCTCACTCTCCTACCAGTGGGATGATGGAGAGAATCAGAAGGGTGAAAGCTTGAAAACTTGTGGGTTGAGATAAAGGCAGTCTAATAAGGAAAGCAAAAGCCACACACACAAGCAAAGCAAAGCAAGAAATTAATTAAGTGCTTCACATGAACAGGCAGGTGTTTGGCTTTCTCCAGGAAAGGAGGACTTCAGTATGGAAGGATAGTTCGTCAGGAAGGTAAACATAATAATGAATGCCCCACCTTTCCTCCTCCTCTTCCAGCTTCCGTATCTGAGCTGACATCATATGGTATGGAATATTTCCTCGATTAGTTTGGGTTAGCTGGCCTAGCTATGTCCCCTCCCAGGATCGTGCCCACCCCCCGGATGAGGGTGGCTGGAATGTTGAGGGACAGCACTGCTGCTGTGCCAGTCCTGCTCAGCAGTACCTGAAACACTGCTGTGTTATTGACACCTTTTTAGTCATCAGTATGAAGCACAGCACTGCGAGCTCCCTCTCAGCTAGACCTAGATATTAGCAAAAATGAAAGAATACAGAGTTGCTGATTCACTTCAGCATAGCATTAACTGTCTTGTCTTATTCAGATTTCCCTAACTCTTTTATCTAGATACACTTACTCAAACCTAAGGCCTGTGGTCTTGTTTAATATAAGCCAGTAATAAAGAGCTCTTCAGCTAAATACAGCTATATTCCACTATTAACTGAAGCTCTTGAAGCAGTCATTGTGGAAAGGGGAGTCTAAACCCTTCAATGTCAAGGCATTTAGAGGCACTCTAGCATCAATCAAGGTCTACGTCCAGTAAGTGCCTGCTTACATTTACATGAAATATTCATACAGCATTCAGTTTTGTTTTTCTCTCTCCTAATCATCACTTTTAGGAAGAAGCTACAATCATCACAGTTAAGGGAGGGTGTCATGGGATGTGCAGTACCTTTCAGTGTCAGACTTCCTGCAGATAACTAGCTCTGTAATGAGGCAGCACATTGTATAGGCTACCAAAGGTCTTCCTCACACAGCCTAGCCTTGTTATCATGCACTATTTATCTTCAAGTATACAACTTAAAGCAAATGAAAGTAATTAGTTTGCCATTAAATATCTGTCAAAAAGTGATTTCAAATCTTGAAAAATATTTAACATTACTGTTAAGTGAGCAGAAGCATGTTCTCCAAAACCAGCATTGAGGTCTTCCACCAAATTCTTGTAATTGTAGAAACACACAGAATCCTTCTAGACTGAAAATTACTTATTTTGTTCATATTTGTCTGATGCTTTTCATACGACTTTGAACATGTAAAGCTCTATAGCCTGTGAACTATTAATAACTATGGTTGGCTAGAGACCATCACTAGTCTTTTTACTCCCTCGAATCAACAAATCTATATAGTAATTTATTTACCACCATTGGCCATTCAGAGTACATTAAAGTCGGTGGTTGGAGGTTTTTAAGCAAAATAATAACATTTGTTGGGAGTTGCTTAGGAGTTTGGACCAAATAAAACCATTGTGTTCTGCCTTTTGAATTAACTCTAAAGAGCATTTCACATCATCCTATATTTAGCCTTATGGCAAATTCAGTTATTCCACCACTGGTATTAACAGCATCGATAAACTTCTTTATTATCAGGTCAATAATATCAGAAATTTAGGTCTTATAAAACTACTAACAAATAATGCCTTTAGTGATTATGATTTTGGTGCAGGAATAAGAACAAATCAATACTCATAAAAACCAGAAAAATATAAGAGGATATCTAGTGCAGTTGATGCTGGAATTAAACAAGCAAAATTATATTCAACCATTTAACTTACAGTGTGTACAATTATATTTTTAAAAAAGCCCTAGGGTATTTGGTAGCATAGAGTATTAAAATTATATGTATTATAAGTCTAAGATTGCCAAAAAATCCCCAAAGTTTGTACAGTTAGTACATCACCTACTAATGTATTCAGATGCTTTTTTCCTATAGCATCTTCCTCTTCTCTCCCTTTAAGCATTCATACAGCAAAGTAACAGCATTTGCATTATACTCTCATGTTGAGCCTGCTGGCATCATCAGTTTTGATTTTTCTCAAAGGAATCTGGATTCTCTAATAAATTACTATGCCAAAATTGAAGTTTATTGCCTAAAAATTGAATATAAATGGCAAAGTACTGAAACCTAGGAAGACATCCAAAAATGTCAATGTATTTGTTATTTTTAAAAAGCTCAACATATTTGTTTACTTTTAAAACAGTTAAAATCAAAGCTATCTTCTTTTATTATATTCCCTAAGGAATAATAAAAATATAAAACCATGATCACATTGTGCACATGGGAAAAAGAAAAGGCAGCTCTGAGGATCTGTTCATCTAAAGATTAGAGCATAGGTAATCAAAAACAATTTGAAACAATTTGGACCAATAATCTTCAGTTACCTCAAATAAAGACAGTCATACTTAAAAACAAAGAATGCAACTGTACTGTAGTTGAACATAAATGCACTTACTGTACAAAACCACAAGACATTGTTGTTCATTCCCCTGCCCCTCTGCTTGGGAGAACTAGACCTTGAAATGCTGGCATTCTTTCATTTTTGCTGAATTTCAAATGAAATAAACTTCAATTTTTGTTCACTTTAAAGCAGAAGAGGAAAGACAGAACCTACTGACATGAAACTGTGTAGGCAAGACACATTCGCAGCTAATTTATAACTGTGAGTAAAGATTGCACAGTATCTGACTCAGAAACAGAAAAACCTTCCCTGAGGAGGCCTTGCTGAGTTTTAAGAAGTAATTCATAGCAGACTTATGGAAGATATTGTGCAGCAGTAGAAGCAGCTCTGCTTTTTAATACACTTTCCTAACTTCTTACAATGCTTCAGGCCTAGGATCAGATTCTGTGGGGTGCAGAGATCCTTCTGGGGGTCACTGATGGCCGTTGATTGCTACCAAATTCAGTGAAATCAAAGGTACTTGTCACTTTTCTAGTCTTAAGCTGCTAATTCACAAAGCATTCTTTTTCTCCCATTTTCTTGTCAGCATTGCAGTTTGTTAGTTATGATAGTAATCTAAACTGCCTTTTCCTATTTCCATGTACACTATTGCATTAAAACCTTGTCATTAAATGCTGCTTTCTAATTCTGTCTTATGTATTTCCAAATGTTCAAGGTCTTGATAGATAAGATAATTTAAAATATGTCTGTGTTGAATGGTATAAATAGAACATAGACAAATGAAAATTATCCAGAGGCTACTTGGGGTTCAAATGTCTTTTAAACAGAATTGCAGCTTCTAATAAACTTCTTTTTAAAAGTCCAAACCCTTGAATTTAACATAAGCTACTTACAAAAAGAGTCGTATTCATCTCTAGTACTACCCAGCTTGAATAAATCAAATCCACAGGATGGAAATGCAGTATTTCTCTAAGTCTGACTCATAAAGTGGCATAATCTATTAGTCACCTCTTTGCATGTAAGCTTGGGTAGATGTTCAAAGTTAACTTCTTTTTTTTGGTCTGACATTATCTATTGAATTTTTGTTTGAACATTTCAAATGACTAATAGACTTCTGCTACTTTTGGGGTTTTTTGAGGGTTCTCTGAGGTGATTTTAGAATGGCATGCTATCAGTTGTGGTATAGCTCATATTTCAAGCTATGTTGAAACCTGCTGAAATTTGAAGAGTTTGAATCAGTTGTAGCCCATCATACCTGTGGGAGATCTTTAATCCCACAAGTTGTGGAAACTTAAGTATACTGTTAGCTTTTGATCTTACTGCAATGATTCTGAGCATAACTGGCAAAAGCAATACTAGTCAGACATAAAAGAATTGATTCACTCTTGTTCTGCTTCCTAAAGTGTTCTCAGAACACTGAATAACATTAGGCTTTGCTTTCTGTGCATGTGCAATGCAGTAATTTTCAATGCAGACTTTCACCATATTCACAATACCGAAAAGCTACCAAACACAGAATCCTTTTGAACAATTACCTCTACAGCAAACATGGGTTTTGAAAGCATTATCTATTTGCAATATTCTATCTCTCAAAACTAGTAAATACTCTTATGCATGAACACAGTGCACACAGCTGAAACACACGTGTTATATCAAAGGCTTTACTTTGCATCCATGCATCTCTGATTTCTGTTTAATAACCTGGCATTTTTGTACTGTGATTATTTGTGTGAAAAATATCCAAGACCTTGTTTTGCGCTTTTTGTATTATTTACAGTTGCCTTGAACATCCTTAAGATGTTTAACTATCTGATTTCATCAATGCCTGCCTGTGCAATGTTGCAGGTGCCAATGACACATGAACACAAGGCTGCAAGTCCATCTTGATAGATATGTGCAGCCTATGTACTATCAAAAATGAATTACAGAAATTCAAATGTGTTTGTAATGTCACTTCAGATTAATTTTTTCATTTTTTTCCCCTTTGCAATATAATCCAGTTTGATCCACATTACTGTATTTTAAAATGATGGATAGGTTACCATCCAAATTATTTGTAAGACATAAATGACCATTGTACATCTCTTTGAAGTCAGAGGATGTATTCTGTATGACTCAATCATTAAATCATCTTACAAATGTCTAACAAAGCACCTGCATTTAACCATACTTCCTATATTTACATTTTTGGCCTCTTTCTAAGATCAGGCATAAATCCATCAGGCCACTTTAGAACTTCAGAACTTCCTTCTTTTACATATCTACTGCTCATTATCCAGAAGTTATTCTGTCCCCTGTGTTAAATTACTTTATGCTGCAGCTTAAACGAACATGTCTTGCTTTCATCTGGCATTTCAAATAGGGCAAAGACTGCTGTACAATTTCCAAACACAACTGTGCTAACAGAGATGAATTACTACAGTTTATATAATTTATATTAGGAATTCATAGACCTAGCAAAAGGGATTAGTACATTTTATTTCAGGGTAGGAGATGATCCTGTCATTAATGGTCGATACTTTCATCATCTTTTAAACCTGAGGAATTTCCTGGGTGACAAGACTGTAAGGACATATCAGGGATTCACAGCTGTGAGTTTTATCTGTCCGTGTACTGCTTTACTTTCAGTATGTGGACTACATTCCATCAAAACTGGATTAGACTGTCAATCATGTCCTGCAATGTATATTGTATTATGATTTTTTGAAAATGTCACTGAGATCAGAGTAATTTCTTGGCTAATTGCATCTCGTCTCTTCTTAATACTGTGCATTTAATGGTTTCATTACCTTACATGACAATCACAGAGCCTAGTCCAGCATTAAGGGCAGTTTTACTTTTCTTTATAGAAAAAAAAAGGAAAAAAGAAAATCTAAGGAATCCTCAATCCTTTTAATAACATGGAAAAAATATTTAAGACACTTCTATATTTGATTAAATGAAATAAAAATGTTTGTGGTGTGCATATTGTTCCCTGTGGTGTGAGACATACATACTAGCAGAGATTGTTTCTCTAATCCCAAAAGCATACCTTATACTTAGTACTGTATTTTCTTCTCTTCTCCTGTTATGGAAATAGATTAAAGAAAATATTAACCTTTAAGAAACTGTCACTCATTACTCACACAGCTTCCATTTTATGTATGGTTTTCTCGAGGGAAACTCTCCCAAAGACAAAAATATTTGTGTTTCAATATTACCCGTTTAGGCATGGAGGATTCATTTAGATTAATGTTATAGTATGTTTCCCAATGTTTTATTAAATGATAGTTTGCCATCAGCAAAAGGTTCTGATGATATGTGTCAAAAGTAGCAGAATTGTTGAGTCTTCACAAAAGTACTGATATCAACCAACTTGGTTTGGTCAAAAATAAGGATCTTCTAAGAACCCAAACAATTGCAGCTAATAAGGCACTCATACATCAGAATGCTACGACTATACGAAGCAGTGATATGACTAATTTCGATATTATTCTTGAAGTTGTTATAATGAGTACTTAAAGTAGGAAGAAAATGCTGCCTAATCAGAATGGCTGCATGAAGTGCAAAGCAATGTAGGGGAAGGTGGTGGTTTGGGGCAGGACTGACAAAACCCATGTTTTCAAACACTACCTCTGCCACACTGAAATACAAAATGTTACTCATCACTGTAGTCTACTGTCTGAAGTTGAACAGGCACACCCTGTCCTGGAGTTTGTTTTTTTTAATTCTTTTAAGCAAGGGAGGGTTTGTCTCCATTTTAGACATTCAACTTACCTCTAAAACCCCTCATACTCCTCCAGGCAAGGCAAAGCGTCAGCACTTCTATCATTCTGCAGTCCTTCCTTTTCTTCTTTTTCTATTTTATCAACTGATTGCAAGCTACATGGGAGAGAATACACAGGGAAGACAGGCATATATTGCCAAGGATCTCCAGTAAGGGTACTTGTAATGAAGGACACTCTTGGTTTTGGATCTGACAGCAGCTGGAAAATCTAGTTCAGATTTACTGTGGCAGGTAGAAAGAGGGTGAATGTCAAAATATCCAAGGCGTTTGTAAATACTCTAACTTGCTAGCCATCTGTCTGGTTTGTATCCAGTTGCAGTGGATTGCTCCTATCGCTTACTTAAATGTAAACTGACATCTTTTTAAATGCACTTCCTATGATCATTTGGTTGAGAATGTCTTTTATTTAAACAATGCCTCACATTTTATTGGTATTCTTGCAAAATAGGAATAATGACTGCGCAAAACTACATTGGAGAAAACTGATCTTATCAGCAGACGTGCATATGCATCCATGAATTGCTTAACTTCTGGTAAGTTTCAAAGTAAACAAGATCATTAGTGTCTCATGGAGGGTTCATTTACACTGTTCTGAAACAGTGCTAACAATTTTGGAGAGATGGGGAGAAGAGGGAGAAGGAGAAATCATGACAAACCCAGAACTTCCTTAAGCAGGCAATGAAATATAGTCCTAGCACCTTGCTTTTAATTCCATTTTCTATTCCATTAGTATTTGGTCTCCATATTTTTCTAAGAACAAATTGAGTTAGTGATGTTATTAAGATAGGCAAGTCATTGCTTAAAAACATATGTACATTAAGATATTATGTCTAAGAACACTAGCCAAGCCTAGAAGGATGAATGAATTTAACAGCCTATGAATGTGTGAGGGAAGCTGGCCTTTCTCCTACAAAAGAGAAGTGAGGGGAGAGGAAGAAAAGGAGGGAGTTTAACATTACAAACAGTTGCTAAAAATAGCTGAGTTATGTGCTAAAACCTATGGATAAACAATTAGTTTCTACTAATTAAAGGGAATCTCTGTGCACATTTTTTGTCATGTATATCTGACAAACAGCATACTTAGCTAAAAATCTGTTAGTAGGAAAACAAGAAGGAGAAATCCTCCTAAGAACTTTTCTTTGAAAGCGCAGCATATGTGATAAACTGTTCCTTAGGCTAGCACCTTTGTCTGCAAGGCACACATAGAATAACATTCTGTGAATTGGGTTCACAGCATGAGCTATGTGATGTCCTGTTGGTCAGTTCCTCTAATGACATAGCTGAATATAAAACAAGCAAAATAATATTTTTCTTGTAAAAAGCATAATTTATTTGTAGTAGAATGCATTAATCTTTCTTATACTGTGTTTTAACTTGTAGTGACAGCAAGTGTGACCTTTCTAGACTTGAACATAAGAGGACTACTATTTTCAAAGAGACAAGACATTGCCATCCTGGTTGACCTGGAATATCTGGGGCGTCCTTGTTGTTCCTTTGAATATGATAAAGTCAACTTTTTACTTCCGCATTGTGCTAAAACCAGCACAATGGCCTAAATGAAAGTCTGGTAGCACTATGACCACACTAACAGAGGTAAGTTTTTTTGCTGTGAAGTAAAATAGTTCTTTGATAAGATTTTACATCTGTGAAAATAGCTCTTCAGTTAGAAATAACAATTTATCCATTAAAAAAGAAAAAAAATCAATGACAATTTTCAGAAGTAAATAGCTTCTTTTGTCTGCTGTGGTAAAATCATCCAAATAAACAAGTATATTGCACGAACTGAAGTAAATAAAAATATTCCAGTAGATGAATTAATGTTTTCTGTAACATGAATATATGTTCTTTACAAATTTTCAGAGACCAGCTGAGACTGAATAATATAGATGGGTTCATTTCAAGGCTGGGTAATATTGTTGCAAAATCCCTTGATAACAATTTACATGAGTGGTCATTCTTGGACAAACTGGGGAAGTCAAGTAAGAAGGTGGAAGAGAGGACACTAAACTATTCTTTCACTTGCAGTTAGTTGAATCATCAAGGGACTTTGGGGAGCAAGGAATTTGGTCATGAGATGTTGAGGGTTACAGCAATACTTTCACCTGCAGTATTTCAAGCTGCTTAACATGTTTTCCTGCTCAGTAAAAATCTTTACAATATATTTAGAATCTATGGTTATTTAATAATGATGTGGGATAGGAATACTCCTGTTCCTCCCAAAAAAGTAATAAATGGCATAACTAACAGCATTCCTGTTAATTGGACTATTCTCTACCTATGGACAAGCTAAACTTTTTATTGCCTTTCTTTCTGCCACACTAATGATATAGAAAAAAATAATATGTATCTGAAAAAATAATAATGATCTGTACACCAGTTAACTAGTGAATAAAAATAGACATTTCAGTGAAGCTCCTTAGTAAGCCTCAAAACTGAGGACTTGGACTTTGGGTCAATGAGCCTTCATAAATTTCACATAAACTTTAATCTACATTGATCTTAGGTCTCTTCACACTCTTGTGGTTGCAAGTACTTGAATAACTTCTGTTTTACCGAAATACAGAAATTTAAGTGGAAGTTCAATAAAATGACTGGAGGCTAGAAAGCACAGTCTGCTTTGAAATTAAACATAGAAAACCCTCTAGGCTTGCTTTTTCTCCAATGCTTATCCCAAATTCTAGAAAGTTATGGATTTGACATCATCATCAGTTAGAGGCTTGGATTAATAATTCCTTTTTTTCCTTTGTCTGTTATGATCAGCCAGTTGTTTTGATGATACTTGATGATATTCAAGATGTACTTGAAGAAGATAAGTGGTTTCTTCTACCCCCTCTCTTTTCCAGTGTTGGGGGTGGCGGAGAGGAAGAATGCTATACTAACTGTATGCTCCCAAAATATTTTCCCTCTACTTTCCATGGCTAAAACTACCACCAATACATCAATTATAGAAGGACCACTTGCTGCTTGAAGGACATTGTTTTTCTTTCAGAAGCAGAAGTAACACTGGAAATATCTCTCTTCCTTATAGAATAGGAAAAGCCTTTAGTCAAACATGAAACGAAGATGTAAAGTTTACCTTCATGTACCTCCAAAATTGAAGCTGCACTGATATTGGACCAGTCCAAAACATATATTAAAGCAATCTAAAAGCTGTTTTGCATTACACTGGCTACAACAATCAAGATGTGCTCTTCTGCTGCTTGGTCTGCCTGGCAGAACATCACCTTGGCTATGCTGCTTATTTAGGCAAAGGTGTAGTACAAGAGCTCAGAGTTAACTCTGATTAAATATACTTCAGCTCAAAAGTGACCTTGGAGTGATGTTAATCCAACTTTTGAGGATTTTCATGCTGTCTGAGCAGTGCAAACTTGCTTCTACAATTCTACAATCTACAAGATACTTCTACAGCATCTTGACTAGATGGAGTGATCTCCAAATCGCTTTTAGACTCTTGACTGATGTAAGGACCAGGACACATAAGAATACAGCATAGTGCATACATTGAAAGAAGAGAAAGATTTTGACAGAAATGAGTGTAGGAGGTTGATTAATTAAGCAATAATTTAGATAAAATTAGCTTAATTAATAAGAATTTATCAAAATATTGCTGTTTAGCAAAGCCCACATTTTTATTTCCTTTTTAAAGATACAGCTTACTATTTAATATTATTTTAAATCTAAGTACAAAGATTAATATGTTCTACCTCCAGGTATCTCTAAAAATTTCCCTCCCTTTGACTAAAGCTAGCAGAATACACATCTACCAACCTCCAGGGCACTATTGAAAGCACATTCTTTTTGTCTTCTTGATCACTTGACTGACTTTTCAAATACATTTACACTACGTACTACTCAGGTTTTATTTTGTGTGTCTCTGTATATTGAGAGGAGGTCGTCATAGAATCAAAAAATGGTTTAGGTTGGAAGGGACCCTAAAGATCATCTAGTTCCAATCTCACTTCCATGGGCAGGGATGCCATTCACTAGATCAAGTTGCTCAGGGCTCCATCCAACCTGGCCTTGAATAATTTCAGGGCTGGTGCATCCACAGCTTCTCTGGGCAATGTGTGCCAGTGTCTCACCCCACTCACAGTATAAAATTTCTTCTTAAAATCAGCCTAAGCCTTGCAATGAGATTTCCCTGAAGTCTTCTCCAGTTTCCACATCCCCACCTCTCTCAGCCTGTATTCATAGGATATGTGCTCCATTCCTCTGATCATCTTCATGGCCTTCCTCTGGACCTGCTTCAACAGGTCCAAATCCTTCTTATGTTGAGGACCCCAGACCTGGACTCAATACTCCAGGCAGGCCTCACAAGGGCAGGATGGAGGATGAGAATAACCTCTTTTGAACTGCTGGTCTGTAGCCTTTTGGTGCAGCCCAGGATGTGGCTGGCCTTCTGGGCTGTAAGCACATGCTGTTGGCTCATGTCCAGCTTTTCATACATGAGAACCTCAAATCCTTCTTGAAGGGCTGCTCTCAATTACTTCTCCCAGTCTGTACTCACGTCTGGGATTGCCCTAATCCAGGTGCAGCACTTTGAACTTAGAGTTGTTGAACTTGATGAGTTTCTCATGGACCCACTCCTCAAGTTTGTCCAGGACCCTTTAGAGGACCTGGACAGGCCCCTCTCTGTCTTTCTGTTGTATCAACTGCATCACTCAGCTTCGTGTAATCTGCAACTTGCTGAGAGTGCACTTGATCTCACTGTCTATGTCATTGGTGAAGATATTAAAGAACACTTGTCCCAAGACAGAGCCCTAAGGGACACCACTAATCACCAGCCTTCACCTGGACATAGACTCATTAACCAAAACTCTCTGGTTGCATCTGTCCAGCCAGTTCCTTATCCACTGAATGGTCCATCAGACTTGTCAGGCATGATTTGTCCTTAGCCATGCTGGCTGTCTTGGACCATCTCATTTTCTTTTATGTGCCTTAGCGTACCTTCTAGGAGGATCTGCTCCATGATCTTCCCAGGCAGGGTGGTGAAACTCTCTGGTCTGTAGTTCCCCAGATCTCCCTTTCCCTCCTTTTTTAAAAAATAAGTAATGTTTCCCTTTTTTCCAGTCACTTGAGGGAAGTGGGAAGCCTGACTGTCTGTGAAGGCTGAGGCAAAGAACTCTCTGAGTAGCTCAGCCTTCTCCATATCAGTCACCACCAGTTCGCCCTGCTTGCTTATCAGGGTGGGTACACCCTCCTTGGTCTGTTTTTTCTGACTTGTGTATTTAAAGAATCCCTTCATGTTATTCTTCATGTCCCTTTCCAAGTTCTGTTCCAGCTTTGCCTTGGCTTTTCTGATCCCAACGCTAAACATTCAAACCCTATCCCTGTACTCTCCCCAAGTCACCTGTCCCTGCTTCCACAGGCTGTGTGTTTCTTATTTACTCCTTCTAAGAAAAGTGGCCTTCAAGAGCTGCCATCTCTGGTCAGGCACTCTGTTGTTAAGAATAGTTTCCTAGAGCATCTCATTCATCAACTATTTAAACAGCTGGAAGCTTGCTCTTGCAATGTTCAGGGTCTTGACTTTGCTCCTCATCAGATTCATGCCCCTTGAGATCACAAACTAACTCAACGAGGGTGATTGCTACAGCCCAGTCTGCCTCTGATCTTAACTCTTTTAATGAGCTCATATGCACTGGTGAGCACCAGATCCAGTAATGACTCACCTCTGGTTGGCCTGTCTAATACCTGGACCAGGAAGTTATCCTCTGCACACACCAGGAGTGACCTGGCTTGCTTGCAGCCAGCTGTATCATTTTCCCAGCAAATGTCTAGGTGGTTGAAGACCCTCATCAGGATGAGAGCTTGTGAGTGAGCATGGTGCTTACTATAGCTAAAGCAAGGAGGCCTCATTGACAGGCTCCCCCTGATCAGATGGCTTACAGTAGACCACCACAACCAGGTGCCCTTTGTTGATCCTGTCCTTGACTTTTACCCACAAGGTCTCAATCTGTTCAATGTTGTTACTCAGAGGCAGCTCTTCACAATCTATCCCTTCCTTAGCATAGAACATAACACTCCCACCCCTTCTTCCCAGCCTCTCCCTTCTGACAAGCTTGTAGCCCTCAATTACAGTGCTCTGGTCATGTAACTTGTCCCACCATGTTTTCTGTGATAGCAACTAAGTCATAGTTTTCTAACTGCACTATGGTTTCCTCCTCGTCCTGCTTGTTAGCCATGCTGTATGGATTGGTGTAGAGGGACTTCAACAGGGCTGTCAAACTCTTAATCTTTTGGGAGGAGCCCTCTAATTCCTTTGGGACAATTTGCAGGCATTTTCCCACTGTTTGTTTGTGCTGTCATTTCCTGGTTCCTTACTGACACCCAGTAGCACATCCTCTTCTCTCAGCAAATCTAGATTAAATCTCTACTAATAAGTCCTGCCAGCTTGCTCCCCAGAACACTTACGCCCCACTTGGTCAGATGCACCTATAGGTGTCTACCTATTCCATTCAAACTCTATGTACTTCAATGTGTTTCTCATCCACCTTTGTCTGTTTCCTCCATCAGATCTCTGTTTCTCTGCAAATCCATTCAACAATTTGAACTGCAAGCGTCCTGTCCTTACTGCCATACTGCCACTTTTCAATTGGTCTTATCTGTAATTTCCTATAAAATGTTCAGACTATCAGTGGGCTGTAATGGTGTCTTTACTGCACTGCATCATATTATAAAACACTACAAATATGAACAATAATTTAACTCAACCTTTTTTCAGGAGCTTTGAGCAGATTCTTTATTCTCGTACTAGGATTACACTCATTACAGGAGGTCCTGAATTGGTTTTGGTGCTATTGGGGAACAAAATGTGAACCACAATGGAGACATCCATTTAATGTAGTTTTAGTGATTCTCACAGAAAAACATTGAATCAACACAAATTTGCTTACAATTTGCTTGCAATATTTACAAACATGGATGTCCAAGTTTTATGTTGCTGGCGATGTGTTTTCTAAAAATTAAAATTTGCATGGACTTGTATCCTAAATAAGACACTATTTCAAATAATGCATTCAAATTATAACACTCTGTGCTCCAACACATCATGAAAAACATCTGGCTAGAAAAGGTAAATCAAAATAATTACTGCTAACAACCAGAATTGCAAAGTACCAGTTAAAAAACCTGCATACCCTCTGTTCCAAAACCCTACAAGCAGTCTGTTCAGGTCTGATGCTCCAACTCTATGAATGAAATTAGCAGGAAAAGAGTTCCAAGTGGCTAACTACAGTCAGAATTTTGTATGGCTTGGATATTTTTCTTTTCGTGATGTTTTCACTTTAATCAGTTTCAGTTTTTATAGCTCGTCAATCCTCAAGAGAAAAAAAAAAAGATTTTAAAATTTGATGTAGTTCCTTTTGGAGTCACACTGACTTTAATAAGTACAGATTCATGCCTCTCACCCTACTTTAATTCACAGGCCAGTCTGGATATTTGCAAACATGTTTATTAGGATGAAATACTTTATAATATTCTAAAACAACTTCACAGTATTTCACATGCATAATATTTCATGCTAAAATGTGCTAAACATTGGGAGTTATAAACACGATTGCTAATACACAGCACTTATGCAAATACGCATAAATAATGTTATGTCCTCACAAATCATTACCACGTGAATTTAGTAATTTTGTTTGCAGAACTGCTCATCGGATGGCCCTAAAGCATTTCCTAAATCTCAGATGGACTCAAGCGGCAAAATACGGACATGAACTGTGGTAGAATTTCTCCTCCCCCATTCACATGACATACACACACACTCATCAGATTTTGAGACTTAGACATAGTGAATTAATAATGCGGATCACATTTTTTCAATTCTGATTTGGATGGAGATACTGCTTATACTCTGAAATCCTTAGAATAAGAGTTTGATTTTTGCTTGACTGTAGAAAATCTCTTCATTTAACATTCTGGTAGTAATATTTAGCTTTTATTTATTCAGTTCCAGATGTGACTTTTCTTGCTTCTAAGCAGCTGGATTTTGTTTCCCCAGTGAAAAGCTAGCCTGTGAAGATGAGAACACAGAAAAATAGAAGGGATTCTCCTTGCAGCAGTAATTCTGTGGCACTGCCCAGTGGCAGCACCATGGTGTCACAATAATTTATCATATGCAGAATAGAGACGTATGAATCTGACTTGTTTAAGTGCTTCAGTGGCCTTATTGCACAGACAGAACATGGGACAGGGCACAACTGCAAAGGGCCCAAGAAACCCCTGGTTATGCAATTCACCAAATGCATTTTCTGAAGTTCCTGAATGGGCATGACAAAAGCAACAGAAGAATGAATCTTTGACTACAACACCTCTCCAATGGGAGCTAAGCAAATTCCTTCCTCTTCTTGAGGCATATTGTCTCCCTCAAACCTCAATTTGTAGACTTTCTTATCTAAAATGAGAAATGGAGCACTGATTCAAGTCTCAATCATTTATCTAAACAGCATGAACCAAAATTTACATTTTAATTAAATATTAATTGTCCTCAAGCAAGCAATATTAAAATATAATATTATTTTATTATTCTATGTCCAACTGAAGGATTAGTCCATTAGTTGTTTGGTTTGGTTGTTTATTTGATTTTCCTTTTCCTGTTTTCATGAACCTGCTGCTCTGTTGTAGAATATTTATAGTGCAATTCTTATGTTGCTCTTGCCAGTAAATACAATACTAATTTACTATAGACCAAAGAACATTGTAACATTGGGAATTACTCTATTGGCTTTACATCAAGTCCATTACAGTAGTGTCTATAGGCCTGGGACCAATTGTGCTTAGGTACTGTACAAGTTGAATAGTCTGTGACTTGAAGAGTTTATGGTTTAACACCATAGACTAACTCTAAACTATCAGCTGTGGCTTGCTAACAGACATGACCAATGCAAGGCCCAAAGGAGCAGAGATATCCATAAGATTTATTGCAGTACAGGGAAAACTGTCTTTCCATACAGCAAAAAACATGCCTCCTTTGTAAATGCACCCATCATGCCACAGTCTGAGGGATAGATGACAGCATTTTACATGTCCTTGCTATTCTTCAAGTAGTCTGAAGAACAAATGCACTGCCATTAAGTACAATGCCTTTGCATACTGCTCCCATTCCCCATCACAGGGCCAGGGAGTGGGGAGGGCTTCTTCCTGCCAAAACTGTCTCTGTGGAAGAACCATAATGGATCTGCAATCTAGATTTTATGAATTTAACCCCAGGCAGCATTAGATAGCCAGAAATTATACAATCACAAAACATATATCTGTAGAAAAGAAGATAATTTAATTTCCCAGGAAAGTGTGAGGGACCAGTGCTTAGCTGTCCATAGCAGGTAAGCACTGCTATAGCTTTTCCACAATGCTGTACTAGCATTTGAGAATTATAGCCTTCATTTGTGATTCAAAGCCCAAGCCTGCTGCCACTGAATCAATAAAAGAGTTTTGCATTAGCTACAGTGGTGTAGGACTTGGTGTCTACTCCTGATGTCTGATGACACCTTTACTGACACTAAAATACACTTTGTTTTGTAGCACAGACACCATGAAGTGAAGAAGGGACAGCATTTGTTCTCTACCTTTTGGATGTGTTTATAGTTTCACTGTAGGTGAGAGTTGTCTAAATGTGTTATCATGCTTAAATGGATTAGATTTCTGGGAAAATTGTAAATATAAGACATATATTGTCTGACAGAAACATATAGTAAAAAACAACATTTAATTGCCATACCTCTAGAATGATTAAAACTCATTAGAAAGTTCATAGCAGGAGAATGTGTTTTTAAAATTGCTGCTTCAGTCTCTGAAGGTATCATAAAATGTACTTTCATCATGTGCATGACATCTACAAATTCTGATTGGCATTTCCTACTTCCCTGAAAAGGGAGTCTGGCTCAGTTTGCAGCAAATATGACAATAGGCTGTGCAAATGTACATCTGAAACACAGCCCTTTCGGGGTTAAGCATTCAAGCTTATATGAGAAATCATCAGTTTCGGGTCAAAGTGCTGTTCTTAAATGATCAGTGCAGAACAGAAAAAAAAGGCATTGAAGTGACCTTGCTGAGGGTCTAAAACTGTGCTAAAGCCTTTTCTGCATGATTAAGTGAGCAGAATCTTAGATTAGCTAAAAGCAGTGCAGAAACATAATGAGTTCACTTATTTTGGAGCATTTAATAACAGTTATAGACAGTTATGTGATCAGGCGGAGTTATGACTTATTCATTCTTTCATTGCTATTAAAATTACTGCATTTGAGGTTTTTAAAGTCATTGAAATAAAAAAGTCTGATTTATGTTAGGAGAATTTAGCTTGCCCTTTGGTCTCTCCATTTTTAAGTGATATAATTAGACTTTTTAAAGACCATTCTAAAAGCATTATTAGCATTTTCTATAGCTGAAAGTAAATGCATGTTTTGTGGGTGTTTTAATTTAAAAAAGAATAATAATAATACTTGATTCAGACAGCAATAGATTGTTATAAAAAGAAGTATTGCATAAAATTGTCTTAAAGGTTACTCTGTGCATTTATATGTATGTATACACATTGAGATGCACACAAATAAACACATGCGTAAGTGTGAGTGCACATACATTTAGTGCATTTATGAACAGGAGTTCCAGATACACAGAAAAATAAACCTATTCCCTTCACCCATTTGGTAGACGAAGGCAAGAAGAAGAGCAAGTTCCACAGGACATATTAACTTGTGACCTTTAACATATTACCTCACAAATTACAAACCCATCCATCAGTCTCAAGGGGGAAAAAGTACTTTGATCAAAACAAAGGGACTTGCAGGTGTTTTGAATTAAGAGTAAACAATAATAATTAAAAAAACACTGGGATGAGTATGTCAGTGTCCTGAATGTGCACATTTTAACATACAATCAATTTCTAAGTGTTAACATACACATTAATTTCAAATTATATTTGAATGTTAATTATGAATCACTACAAACATGCCTAGTATTTTCAGTAGCAAGAACACACATTTTATAATCAGTATCTGGTTTTAAGCTTATGCAAAATATTTGTGATACACAGACACACAGCTGAATACTTTCACTCAAGACTCTGTGTATCTTGCTGCAAAGGTCAAACAGGTGAACCAAAACACTTTCCTTTCACATTTAATTAAGTTTTTTTGACATTGTTTTGGTTTAGAAAATAAAATTTCCCATAAGATTAAGAAATTCTGATTTTAGTTGGGTCCCAAGGGAACATACCTTTGCTTACAAATATCACACTTAAAACAGCTTCCTTGACTGAAAGCTCTTTTTATGTGTATGCCTTGTATGTTTATTCAGTAGACAGTTTGAGTTGCTCATTTTGCTGCTCAGAAAGCAGTGTGCTTTTCTATTAAAACATATTATTAAACTTAATCAGAAAGAAGCTTATTTAATAGTCATTTCATGCACATGACTGATGGGAATACATAAATTATCAGACTAATATCTGATTAAAACTTGATTAACATGCTAATAAATTATGCTAGAAATGTTGGGATTTTTTAATTTCCCCACTTTTACTTAAACTTCCTAATTGACACTTCAATTATTTTGTTCTCTGAATTTTTGCCTTCCCTATGAATAACAGCTGAGATAAATTATTTCTTTGCCTGAACTTGATATGAAAAATGATCAATTATGATTATTAAAGCTCTCTAGTAATCTGTTAATTATTATGAAAAAAGTCACCTCATTTTTGTTTGCTAAATGGAGAACATTATATTTATTGCTGACAAAAGGCTATAAGGTATTCTGAAAGTCTGACCCAATTACCAGTGCATGATGTGGACAGAGCACAGAGGGCTGCTGCAGGCTTGAACATCCCCATGCTTTGCTCAGAGTGATACTAACTCCACTGCTCAGGGAGTTTATAGAGTAGTCTGCTTCAGCCTCACATGCTGCTACCGCCTGTATGGAAAAATATATCCATGAATCTTGTAATACAGACTCCTGCCCACTAGAGACTGATCTCAGCCCAATAAAGCTTGTAACTCGAGACCCTCACAGTTTAGACCTGAACTATGGTCAGAAAGGTGAGAGGCCAAGGTTTCATCCACTAAGCCTTTTACCCTTTTCCTTTGTAAGAAAGATTGATTTTTAAAAAGCTATTAACCTTCAACAATTTTTCTCATCAGATCATCTTCATTTTGTTCTGCATATAATAAGGCTTTATTACATAGTTTAATTCTTCACTAAATTCAGTGAGACTATCTAAAATTAAACAGATGCGAGGAAAGCACAAAAAAGAGAGAAAAATATTATCAAAAGTTTTGCCATGAAGATATTATCAGGAAAACAAAAAATACTTCAAATGTTATCACACCTCTTAGAGACACAACAATGAAAGATATAAGTATGTATGCAGAGATCCTGGTTCCACAAAACCTTTCAGCATTTCTCAGTCTTTCATAATAAAAGGATGATATGCCCTGTTTACAATAAGCCTTACCTAAGCTATTCACAAGAAAAAAGGAGAGTATTTTTCTCATTTCTTGAGCTGACTTGCAGTGGCATCAAGACAACTCATATTCTTTCATTTGTATATTGTCAAATAGAGATGCTCCTTCAGCAAAAAAGAGCAGCTCCAAGGAAATCTGGTCTTGAAATTTAATGTTCTTCTGGTACTCGGAGAAATGCCTCAGTGATGCACACAAAACGGTAGACTGCTTTGGCAACAGTGTATAAAACACTAATTTTCTTTGAGATGAAGCAAGTAGGGGTTGCTTGCTAGGAACTAAATTATTTCTGGTTTAGTGATTGATTTGGGAAAGGAAAAAAATCATATTTTAAGAATAATATGTTTGCTTTAATGACTTTCATACGTCTGGCTGAACTTTGTGGCAGGTACCAGTTTAAATTTTGCTGGAATATGTAATGATAAAAACAGTTCTAAGCATTTCAGGTGGAATCGGATAGTGAGTTCACTCATATGAAATGTTAAAAATTATTCAGAAATTTATGTTCCACTGATTTTCAATGAGACTTTGGTTTTTCAGACCCTTAGGTTCAGCTTTAGAAACATGCCTTTCCTTTTTCTGTGCATTTATTAAATGCAGAGCATGACCAAATCTCCAGAATAAAATAAAATACTTTTCTGTTATCTTCGATAGTCTTTAGATCAGAAGAAAAATTTCTGACTCATTTTTTAAGCAGCTATATTTCAATGGCAGTTTTGCAAGAGCGAGGATCTCAGGATAATCCAAGAAATAACCTAAAAGTGGCCGGTCATACTTGTCTTCTTCTTTATGAACACATTCATAAGTCTACGCATCTGATAGCATCTGCTCTTTTTCTTCTTGTATGTTTAGTTGGCAAACAGAAGTGGGTGCTTGCAGCTTCTCAGTATTTGACCAAACCTTATACAATAAAAGTCTGTCTTAGTTTTGCCTGTGCTTACTTATCATGCCTGAGTTAAAAGCTCTTTTATTTCAAGATCATGTGAGTAATTTGGCATTTGAGCACCTGAATAAAATATTAAACGAGTGAAACTAAAAGTTACTACAAGAGCCCTACTAAGACACTCAGGGAATCAACAAACTATTCCTTGGCAGACCCCTAGCACTTGATTCTTTGTGAACAGAAGACAGGGTGCAGGTAAGCAAACTCTGGAAGCAAAACACAGGGAAAAAGTCTGCCGCAAAATACTTTGACTTTTTTCTTTACAAATTAAACCAATGATAAAGTAACTCTTCAGGAACTGGTTATAAATCGTCTTCATACATATTTAACAGTATACAGTGAATAGGATTAGTAATATCTTTTGTCTAATTTGTCAATCCAGTTCTTAGTTCCCCACAGTGCTTCAGTCAAACACAAAGACAGTCTCAGTTACTTTTTCATAGATTAAGTAGCTCTTGAATTGATATTTGCTGTATGGGTTGGGACTTTGACTGGTAAACACTGTGACTGACGCTGAAGGCCAAAAAGGGCAACAATGAGGAATTAAAGCAATAGACTTTTGGTTAACTTGAAGGGCAAATCCTCTCTCCCCATTTTGCTGTAAAAGCAGTCATTCTCTTAACCAAAAAGAAACCTAAAAGTATTAGTATAACAATCAGTGATTGTTTTGATTTCTTCTTTCTTTTCTTTGGCCTAATTTATTTTGATGTGTAAAGCTGAATTTTGTGGCATTTCACAACAACAATATGAAAAGGCCTGGCTGTGCCCACTCATGCTGCTTCTGAGCCTTCTTCAAAAGTCAGTTCCAAGGGCATGAACTGTGGGATTAACTGACAGTATGTTTTCTGAGATGCCTCTTCTCCCAGGTAGTTGGAGAAGAATCACACAATGATGGGTCTGCCCTCTAGGCTGCCTAGTTCACATTGGAGCAGAATTTTCAAGTATATATTCTTCAGTACCAGCAGATAACTTGTTTCAAGCTGCAGTGACATAGATATATGGAGAGGTATATTAACTAGTATATAATCCATCACCAGTCTGGGTGGACTGGCAAAACAATTCAGAACTCATGTGAATATTCCTGCCTGGAACTCTGCAGCTGCAAGCCCCTCCTCTTAGTCATTATTCTGTTGATGAGACACTGTGTAAACAGGTTGGTCTATTTTCCTTATACTGATGATAACAGAGGTGCATGAATAACCAACAGAAAAATGCAAAACTCAATTGAAGAAAGGAAAACCATATTTTCGAAAATTATTGGATTGTAAAGTCATTATTCCAGACATATTGCCAAAAATTGTATTTTTTCCCAATACCATTGTAAGTCCTTCTTTTATTTTAGCATAAGAATGCATCTGCAAAAAGGAGAGGTGACAAGTACAAGCATCATTTTGATGCTTCATAATTTTTAACTACCTAGTAGTTCAAGCTAACTACCTATGTTCACTGACCTGACCTTCAGTAGTCCTAATTCCAGTTAACTGATTCAATCTGGTAACTGTTAAAGGCAGTTGTCACTAGATTTGATCCATTATACTATTTTTGGCAGAACCTAATATTCACATGCACACTGGGATAGTCAAGAACTCAAATTCATTGTTAACAAGTGATTATTGGACTATTTGTGGAAGCTTGTGAACATCTGTGAATACATACTTCTTGTTTAAATGTCATAAAATTTAGAAAAATGTAACAAGCAAAAAGTAAAGGTGGAAAAAAAGGCCAAAAAAAGGCAAAAAAAGGATAGTTTTTTCTAACTTATTTCTTGACTTTACATATTTGGCCTCATTCAACTGACAGTAGAGGCAACTTAAAGACTCGAGAAAGTGAATAAATTGATCATGGAAGATCTAGTCCTTTATAAGCCTATTAGATTCAGCATATTTATTCCAAAGAGTCATATTCCAAACTGTTGATATAATATGACCATGTTCATGTTTAAGAATACCCTTAGCTGTTATTTGCACAGGTGTAATATAGAGACATAAATACACATGCAAATATCTCTATCTGAAGATGAAGGATGAAGCTTGCTTTGGAACCACTCTTGCAGTTCAGGATTATGGATACAGTTGTACTTATGTTCTGCCTTAGAACACTGCACAACTCAATTCCCAGTTTAGCAATGGTTTCCCCTTGCAGTCTTCTACTTAGATTAAAACTCTTCAAATAGATGCAACTTGTTCTGTGTTATGCCTCTACATGGCAGCACACTGCAGAGAGATGGGGCCTTCTAGATTTGCATACATACCAATTATACATCCAAACATGCATATAACACATACTATCCACCCAAAGCTGCACAGGTCTGATCCTGAACTCACTAATGCAACTTAGCTCTAGTGAGCTCAGTGGCCTAAATGCAATGCCAGGGTAATGCAGCCAGGCTCTACCTGGAATTGAACTGGTGCATCCTTGCAGCGCTGCTCAGAGCGGGATTACTTTCCATGGTGGTGGGTTACAATGTGTCATGCTCCATTTTCTCATCACCTGATGCCATCAGACTGCTGCATGTGAGGGCAGTGCTGCTGCCACTCACCAAATACATAGGGAAGAGAGCTACACATGGACAGTAGAAGCAGTCCTGAAGACTGATCAAAAGAAACAAACAGAACAGTCATTTGGCATTTGAACAAATGACTACTTATTATCTGGGTGTTTTGGGACACTGAATTGTCCTTAAAATATTTTAATGAGTCAAATCTGGCACAAAACAATTTTAAGAGTTAACAGCCAAAAGTCAGTTACCTAAACCCTTATGTACTTGAGTTTTACCCATGTTTTATTTATGGAAATCCTGATTACACTGAGCAAATCCTTATTTTTACAAAAGAATCCAACACCCCAAGCATGCGGTAGCATTCATGTAAACTATCTATGTTTGAATGTTTGACTCAAAACAGAGGATAAAGGATAAAGGAAGATAAAAAAATTGGCAAAATGTTGAAGTCATGCAGCACGTAAAATCCCAAAGAACAACAGAAACTTCTCACAGTAGAAACCAAGGAAAAGGTAGCATTAAAACTACTTAACCTGTAGCAATACTGTTAGGGGTGTCACCCACAAGTACTGATTAGGCTGTGACTAACAAGATTGTCTTTACATGCACACTCTGCTACCAGCAATGTCTATTCGCTTAAACTATGGAGAGGGAGACACCCTTCCTCATGACAGGGCTATAATACTGCATTAAATTTAACATGCCTGAAGACAAATCTTAGGCTAACAGCAACCTTCAGCACCTTTGCAGCAACTGCAACTTCACTGATTATAAATATGTAGGAAAATGGCCTAATTACAATTGTAGCTATTACAAAGCAAAACTAAACAAGCTCAAAACTTAAAAACACTGCAATAAATAGCAACAACATTCTCAGTCATTCTTGGGGATGCTAACAGAAAGCAGAGGACAGAAAACCTTGAGGATACTTCCAAAGGAGACAGAGAAATAACCTCGTTGCCCAGTAAGAACTTAATGATGATTTGACTCTGTAGCTGTTTTTCTACTCCCCAATCTTCCATTTTTATAGGGTGGAAAAACAGTCTGAAACTTCATTTTCTCTTTCTGACATATTTTTAACTTGTATCTCACCAGCAAAAAAATCTAAATAATTCCAATCTACCGTCTTCATTTTTGTGAGAGCAAGTCTTTCTTTGGAGGTTCGGGGAGGGACCAAAGATGGAGGAAAATTCGTCCCCCTTTGGTGGTACTCTTGAATAATTAGAACCAGAGGCCTGATTGTTAGTCCTTCCCAGTACATGGCTCACGAGGTACAGAGGTACCTGTAACACTGAGTACAAACACCAGATGGTGTGAGGATCAGTGACTCTACCAT
>NW_008664406.1:36076-40890 GCF_000695815.1 Acanthisitta chloris | reverse complement strand
AGGATCTGGTGGGGGCATGGGAGGAGGTAGTGGTGGTTCAGGCCAGAAGATCATTATCAGCTCTGGCGGTGGAGGAGGAGGAGGAGGCTCATCTGGATGCTGTGGTGGGGGATCCAGTGGTGGATGGTGCAGGAGTGAAGGTGATCATTGGAGGAGGAGGTGGTGGAGGATCCTCTGGATGCTGCGGTGGAGGATCCAGTGGTGGCTCCTCAGGCCAGACAATCATCATCAGCTCTGGAGGTGGCAGTGGAGGGTCCTCCCAGCAGAAATGCCCCATTGTCATCCCCAGCATCATGTCTCACCAGACCAAGCAGCCCTGCTGCTGGCCCCCCAGCCAACAGAAGTAACAGCCACAGGCAACTCCAGTTCTCATCCAGTTCTCATGTTTGCCTGTTTCCTCCAGCACATCCTCTTCCCTTGTGATCCCTTGGTGCTACATCCCTGAGCTGTGACCTCCCAGGTGGTTCCTCTGAGCCATCAGTATATGGGAAATAAAGATCTCTGTGTACAGAAAGAACTGGTTGTGTGAGGTTCCTTTTAGCCTTTGCCAGACCCTGTTTCCTTCCCAAAAAATGAATAATACATCAAAAACTTTCACTGGGGAATGTTCTCCAGCCTCCAGTGTTGGAGAAGGTGGTCATTAACAGGTATTGCTTGGAGAAACCTTGTTGCATAAGCAGAGATCATTGTCCCTCACACAAATAATGTCCACCAAGGCTGCAACTTTAACCTGGGAAATTGCTTTACCTTGATTCTCCCTTCCCAGAAAAGCCCCAAGCAGTGACTTTCCCTGCAGGGGTTTCTAGAGCAGAGAACAGCATCCCTTGGAAATATGGTCAGGGGTTTATGTACTCACTTTTTCTGCCATTAATTATGACAGGAAACATTCAGTAGTATTTGTGCTGCAGTCAGCAGCAAGTCATGGAATCACAAACTCACAGAGAGGTTTGGGTTGGAAGCAACTTTGTGGCTCCTCTGGACTTGCTCCAACAGTTCCATATCCTTCTTATGATGGAGCACCAGAACAGCACTCCAGGTGGAGCCTCATGAGACCAGAGTAGAGATGGAGAAATACCTTTCCTTGACCTGCTGGTCACACTGCTTTGGATGCAGCCCAGAATCTGGTTGGCTTTCCTCCCAAAGAGGGGAAGTCCTCTCAAAGAGGACTCCCAAAGTCCTCTTCAGGGAGGGTGTGATTAGTCTTGGGTGCAGTAACCTTGAAGCCAACCTTTTCCTCCACATCTGACAAACACCAAACAAGTGTGTGTGCTATGACACGTTCAGAGCTTCCAGACCCTGAAGGGTCCAACTTTGGGGTCTCCATACTGCATTGTTTGCAGGAGCACCTTTCACCAGCCCTTCCAAAAGCCTCCATAGCCTTTCCTTGCACCTTGGTCTTGATGAGCTGCTAACCCCTGGGCAGTCCCTCCCAATGCTAAACAACCCTTTCCATGAGAAGGAATTTCTTCATGCAACAGGTTGCTAAATATTGGAAGAGGTTGTCCAGGGATGTGGTGGAGTCACCATTCCTGGAGGTGTTCAAGGATCTACTGGACATGGCACAGAGTGCTCTGCTCTAGTTGACAAGGTGATGATCGGTCACAGGTTGGACTCGATGATCTCAGAGGTCTTTTCCAACCTCAGTGACTCTGACTCTGTAATCCTCAGTGTCCCTTTGTGCAAGTCTCTACAGGTTAAACACACAGAAGGGATCAAGATGTTGAGATACTCAGTAGTACAACACCCACACTCCACAGGTGAGAGCCAGAGTTGCAGTGACACCTTAGATCTGATGAGAACAAAGATCAGGCCACTGGAGGGAGTTCAAAGGAGCATGAAGGAAGACCCTTCATGCACATTCCTGGGGCTGATGCTCCTGTCCCCATTCCAATGGTGCTATGTACACGCTCAAAGTCATGAGCATCGTGACAGGGCTGGAACCTGCTGCTGCTGTCATGTATCCTCACAGCTCAAAGCCCCAATTATGCTTTCCTCTACTCAGTCTCCCGTGAGGGTGGATGCAGCTGTCAACCTCCAAGCACGTGTGACGCAGGGGCAGGATGAAGCTGCTGCACAACACAGCAGTTACTGCTGCCATAACAGTGATGACAAACTGTCATTTTCCAGTCAGAAAATACCTAGATGCCTCCCCAGCCTCACGTGCAGATGGGTTGGCCAGTGAAGACCTTCAGAAAATGGGTCCTGTTGAGGCAGAGGAAATGTTTCATGTCCTAGAGTTCAAGTGTAGAGTCTTCTTGATGGCCTTCAAATGCACTTTAGCAAACAGAAGGATTTCAAGATCTTGCCCAGACTCCAGCCTGGTGATCAGGACCACTGGGAAGCTGGAGCTGAGCACTGACCTCTCTGCTCAATCTAACAGCAGCTTCCACCTTGTGTTTTCAAAAGGATGAGGGGAAATGTCCCCCATGTCTCAGTCATCCTCACAATGTCATCAACAATGGGTCTGGGCCAAGGTGCTCCGAAGCAATGCACTCCATCAGAGTGTGTGGAGCACATGATTGCCTTTCCCAGCAGTCTGGGTGTGCTCTTGTTCTCCATCCAGCTCCCAGTCTTGCCAGTCCTTGAGGAAACTACTCCAGCAAATCCTTTACCCTTGTCCTTCCATCACTCTCTAACCCTAACTCACTCCAACCTCCATCCCTCAGCATCTGCTCTGTCTCCACTATCTGCTGAGCATCCAGAAAGCTGCAGCCCAGCAGAAACCCATTGGGGAGCCCCCAGAGCAGACCCCAAGAAGCCACTTTCCCACAGGGTTTCGGAGCAAGACTCCCGGAAGCAAATCATTAATCAGAATTAGCAACTGGGATGTAGAACAGTTGATGCATCTCCTTCTCATCACCTCTCTGCTGCAAGTGAGTCAAAGAAGGAGGGAGTTGAAGCCAAGCTCCGTAAATAGAACTCTCAGCATTCCTTAGGGTGTCTCACTTCCCTCAGGAGCACAATGCACACAATATAAAAGCTCACCTATCCCAAAGCTCCACATTCACCCACCGCTGAGCCTTGCACTGATCTCCAGTTGCACTGAAGGTAAGCCTGTTGATAGGGAAACTCTTGGATCCTCTACCCAGAGGTCTTTGAGTGTTCTTTGAGTGTTGTGGCTCACGTCAGACAGGGCTCACCAGCACCCAGTTTGGTGTGCCAGCAGGAGGGCAGTCCTTGGAGAAGGGAGTTGCAGCTGATGCTCTGAGGTTGCGCAAACTCAGCTGAGTTTTCAGCTGTAGTCTCTACATCCAGAAGGATCTATAGAGAGGCTAAAATTTTTAGGCTGCCAGCTCGGAGCGTGTCACAGCATGTGTGCACATCTCAGGAGTTATTCACGATCTTTCTGCTCTCAGAAATTTTTCTGGAACTGTTATGACCTGCAGAGAAGTCCCCGGAGCTTTTTGTGGCAGCTCCTTCCTGCTGCCTCACAAACCTGAGGGATTTTAAAGCTGCTGTTACCTAGGACTGCAGAAGATGGGGCAAATGGGGTATTTCCTGGGTACTCTGTCTGCTGTGACATCTTCTCCTTACTGACATCAATGTTCCTTGCAGGTTCACTGCTCAAAGATGTGCTCCAAACAAACCTCCGGAGGTTACCAGTCCAGTGGATGCCACAGTGGGGGCTCCTCTTGCCATGGGGGGAGCTCCTCCAGCTACCAGTCCCAGGGCTCGTCCTGCTGTGGGGGCTCAGGCAGCTACGGCGGGGGCAGTGGGGGCTATTGCAAGGTCATTGTCAGCTCTGGAGGTGGAGGAGGAGGATCCTGCTGCAGTGGAGGCTCCTCTGGCTATGGCATGGGAGGAGGATATGGTGGAGGTTCTGGCAAGGTCATTATTAGCTCTGGAGGTGGAGGAGGTGGATCTTGCTGCAGTGGAGGCTCCTCCAGCTACGGAATGGGAGGTGGATACGGTGGTGGATCTTCAGGAGCAAAGAGCATCATTGTAGGTGGAGGTAGCAGAGGTTCCTCTGGATGCTGCAGTGGTGGATCCAGCTATGGCATGGGAGGAGGATATGGGGGGGGATATGGTGGGAGCTCAGGCCGGAAGGTCATTATTAGCTCTGGAGGTGGAGGAGGCTCATCTGGATGCTGCAGTGGAGGATCCAGCTATGGCATGGGAGGAGGATACGGTGGTGGATCCTACGGATCAAAGAGCATCATTGGAGGTGGAAGCAGTGGGGGCTACTCTGGATGCTGTAGTGGAGGGTCCTCAGGCTATGGCATGGGAGGGGGATATGGTGGTGGCTCTTCAGGAACAAAGATCATCGTTGGAGGTGGAAGCAGTGGAGGATCCTCTGGATGCTGCAGTGGTGGATCCAGCTATGGCATGGGAGGAGGATACGGTGGTGGATCCTACGGATCAAAGAGCATCATTGGAGGTGGAAGCAGTGGGGGCTACTCTGGATGCTGTAGTGGAGGGTCCTCAGGCTATGGCATGGGAGGGGGATATGGTGGTGGCTCTTCAGGAACAAAGATCATCGTTGGAGGTGGAAGCAGTGGAGGATCCTCTGGATGCTGCAGTGGAGGATCCTCAGGCTATGGCATGGGAGGGGGATATGGTGGTGGCTCTTCAGGAACAAAGATCATCGTTGGAGGTGGAAGCAGTGGAGGATCCTCTGGATGCTGCAGTGGTGGATCCAGCTATGGCATGGGAGGAGGATATGGTGGGGGATATGGTGGAGGTTCAGGCCAGAAGGTCATTATTAGCTCTGGAGGTGGAGGAGGCTCATCTGGATGCTGTGGTGGGGGATCCAGTGGTGGGTCTTCAGGAGGCCAGATGATCATTGGGGGGGGAAGCAGCGGGGGGTCACCCGG
>NW_008664406.1:25949-36004 GCF_000695815.1 Acanthisitta chloris | reverse complement strand
GGAGGGTCCTCCCAGCAGAAATGCCCCGTTGTCATCCCCAGCATCGTGTCCCACCAGTCCAAGCAGTCCTGCTGCTGGCCCCCCAGCCAACAGAAGTAACAGCCACAGGCAACTCCAGCTCTCAACAGGAACAGCCTCTCTCTGCCATGGCACCTTGTGTCCTCCAGACCTGGCTCTGATTGCCTAGTTCTTCTTAACATGTCCTCTTCTCTTCCCTGGATGCTGCAACCTTGTGCTGAAAACTCCAGGATTTACTTGGACTGCTCTACTGCTGGTGTTGGGAAGCCTTCGACAATGTTCTGCTGCTTTTCCAAAGGCATTTTTTATGTCTAATAAATATTATCATAGCTCAAAGCTGCTTCTTTTTGGAGTTTGTTTCTTGCTTGTACTATCAACAGTCACCTTATGGTCTTGGAAGGTAGAGATCTACCTGATGAGAGGTTTCACTTCTCTCTGTAAAGGAGGTGATGATAAATTCGATAGTGCATTGCTGTAGATGCAGCTCTGAAGTCACCCAGTTTATTGCCCCAAGGAGTTTGCACCTTCATTTCCCACCTGGTCTCCATGCTAGGGTAACAGCACAGCCCAAAATGCCAAGGAACCACAGCAGCCAAAGTTCCTTTGATGCCTGTGCATGGTGCAGCCATCCCAGCTCATGGCTCAAAGTCCTCTGAGGTACCAGCACCCAATGACCATATCTGTGGAGCAATACAGTGCTGATGGAAACATCACCAGGCCCATCAGGCTCAGTCTGGAAGAGACTGGGGTTGGTCTTCATGCCCAAGGTGGTTAATAACACCAGGCCAACATCCACATCCCTGGCAACCTTCCCCCTCAGCTTTGCAAATCTCAGCCTCAAGCTGTGCCTGGGGTGGTTCAGGCTGGACATCAGGAGGAATTTCTTCATACTTAGTGCTCTGGTCTAGTTGACAAGGTGGAGATCAGTCAAAGGTTGGACTTGATGACTTGGAGATCTTTCCCAATCTCAGTGATTCTGTGATTCCAGGATCTGTACCCAGAGGGCAAGTCTCACACTGAATCAGCCAAATCCACCCTGGGCCTGGCAGAAGGAAATAAAACTTGTAGCAAGTCCCTCAGGCAACAAAATCCACTCCAGATGCCTCCAGGGCCTCAAGTCCCTCCCTGCCCAGGCTTTTGCAATCTGCTTTGGCAGCACCACCACCACTGTGCACAGCTTTCTGCCCAGGAGACGTGGCCTTTGGCCAGAGCTGGGAATCACTGTCCCCACAGCAGAATTTCTCAGAGCTGAACAGACCTGGTCCAGCCTCTGCAAGCCAAGTTGGAGCTGCAGGGCCAAGCTGGAGCACAGTGGGATGCAACTTGGAGCTGCAACCCTGCCAGAATAAGCATATGAAAAACAAGGAAGGAAGGGATTTAGAGGCATAATCCTTCATGGAGGCATAATCCTTCATTAAATGACAATCCAGCCACCCTGGGTTTAAGCGTTAGGACACACACACCTCTCCCTAAGCTTTCCCAGAGCATCTCTAGCACCCTTGCAAAAATTCCCAAGCCAGGTGCTTCATTTAGGGTGAGCTCCTGGGTCAGATGTGAATGTCTTCCTCAGAAAATTTCCCACCAGAGCCACCACGGAGCTGTTGAAGGGCTCGATGTACCACCAGATGCTTTGTGAGCATTTGCTTTCCCCTCTGCCCTCTGCCCCACACTCGCTAGTCCTCTCACTCCACATTCCCCTACACCCACACTCCCACCCAGCCCAGTGTCCCCCACCTCACTGGGGCTGGAACAGTCCTCCTTGGCCCAGGGCAGGAGCGCAGGAATTGGCTCATTAGCAGAAGTAACAATTAGTGCAGCGAAATGAGCAGTGTGAAGAGAGATATCGATCAGGTGTCATGAGTCAAAGCAAACACTGAAATCCGAGATTGATTGGTAAATAAATCCTCAGCGTTCCTAAGGGTGTCTCATTCCTCAGATATGTTAAACGCCCTATAAATGTTCTGGGCTGTTAAAGCTCCTCATTCAGTCGCCTTTTCCCTTCTAAATGTGTTTCAGATGGCTGAAGAGGGTAAGTCTGCTCTTTTCTGAGACTTTATTGCTTCATTTTCCTGGGAGGCAGCACCGTTTGAGCCCCTGACATGCTCACAGCAGGATCCTCTCTGCCTCAGCATCCAGAGCAAAGTCCTTGGGCTCTGTAGGGTTTGTTCCAGCAGGGATCAAAGTCCTGGGGAGAAAGGTGAAGCCAAGCCACCAGGCTGGGAGGCAGAGGGCTGAGCAGGTTAAAAACCCCACTGAACAGTGGGACCAGCCCGTGGTGACTGCACAACCTTTGTGGTTTGAAATGTGGTTGCAATTCATGGGATCTATTTTTTCATACTATTTAACAACAAGCCTGTGATGAACTTTATCATGGCCACAAACCTCTAGGTCTGGGCTAATTACCTTCTAGAAAAGAGCTTTGGGGATGCAATAATGCAGCCAGCAACATCATTTAGTCTGGAGAATTCAATTCACTGCCTCTTTCAACACTTTAAAACCAGAAACCAGGATCATCCTTGCTAGTTTTGCAGCTCTGTGGTTATGGTCATGAAGATAAGTGGGAAAACCATGGCAGTTCTTAGATGGTGAAAAAATATATTTCAGATGTTGGTTCTCTGGAAATATACATCAGAGATATGAAAGAGAAAAGTTATTCCAGGAAGAGTCAGATACTCTTGGGTTTAAATAACAGGAGAATTGAGCAACCTGGGCTAGTGGGAGGTGTCCCTGCCCACAGCAGGGGAGGGGAATGAGATGATCTTTAAGGTCCCTTCCAACCCAAACCATTCCATGATCCCATAGCAGCTTTTGAAGCCTGGAATTACCCCAGGCCCTGGCAAAGCTTTTCTGGCCACACCACCTGGACCCTTCCCACGGTGCAAACCCGAAGCAAAATGTTGCAGATTTGGGTGTCTCTTTTCTCTTTCAGATTTACCAGTTTCTCCGACGGAAATGTGCCCGGCGGAACAGGGGGTACAGCAGGGACATCTCCTTGAACCACAGAGGATTCTGCAGTGGGGACTTCTCGGGTCCCCATGGACATGCCTCCCTCTCGTATAGTGGGGAAGGCTCAATCATCTACAACCGGAGACCTTCATACTGCCAGCCCGGGCCAATGCCCTCCCCCTACAGCATTTCAGGGGGGTTCACGTGTGGAGATGAGGGATCTGTTGTGATCAGCAGTGGGGATGGTGGGGGCACATCTGGCTGGGGCATCACGGTGGGGACAGTCCCAGCCTATGGCACTGGAGGGGCAATAGGATATGGCAGTCATGACTCAGGCCACGCCAGCAGCTGCTCGAGGGGTGGTGGAGGATCCATCTACCACTGTGGGAGTTTGGGCTCTGGGTATGGATACGCTGCACCACCCACCCACCACCACCCCATAACAACAGGGATGGGGAGTGATGGGTCAGGGTACTATGGTGGAGGGTCAGGCTATGGCATTGGGGTGTTGCCAGGTCCAGAGATCAGCTCTGGAGGTGCTGAGTGCTCCCAGGTTGTGCAGCAGAAATGCCCTGTGGTCATTCCCAGCATCAAGACCAACACCAAGACCCAGCAGTGCAAGCAGAGCAGCCACTGGTTGCCACCCATCCAGAAGAAGTGACAGACCCAGCTTGAGTAAAAGTGCCCCTGGATGTGCCACGAAGTGGTTTTCCCTGACCACATCATTAAGGTCAGGAGCTTCACATTCCTCCAACAAGGTTGTGCTGACAACGGTGCTGCAAGTGCTGCTGGGAAAAGTGGTTTGTGCTTTGGTGACAGGAAAGATTCTCCTCTCATCTCCTTTGGATCATGGGTTGGAAAATAAAGCTTCATGGTCTGTGGGAAGCTTCAATATCCGAATGATTTCTTTCATTTCTGACTCCTTCACACAAAACCCAAGTGGATCCCCCAGGAATCTCCTCCCCAATGCAAAATGTGTCTTCCAACACTTTTTGTGTGTGTTTTACAACCATACTTAAATGTTAGGTTGATTTTTAATGGCATTAAAATACATCTTTTCAAGAGCAAGAGAAAGCTCTTCCCCTACACTATTCCCATCCAGTGGAACCAGGACCCTCCATGCTGGGACACAGCCCAAGCTCCACGAGCTATACCCAGGAGATATGAAAACTCCAGGTGGGTTTCCTACTGATTATTATTTACATCATGACCTTGGGAGTGAAAGGCTGTTTGCCTGGAAACAATTACACCCCAGGCTCGTGGCCCAGGGAGATTGCAGCTGGTGGCGTAACCAGGGGCATGAGGCAACTTCAACAAGCTCATTGACTTCTGTGCCATAACCTGCTTCATGACATTTTTTGATAGGATCAGGGTCCAGATTAGGCACAGGGAGAAGATAGTTCCTCCGTGCTCTGCTGCTGGAACAGCACGGGGGAGGCTTGAACATCCAGTGCTGCTTGTTACGTGGCATTTGCCAAACATTTAATCTTCCAGGACTATTCTCTGGGGTTATTTGACTCATCCAAATGTTTGTTACCAAGGGAAAAAAACACCCATAGGTCTGTGTCCATTTAAAAGTGAGGCAAAAGAGCAGAAAGTGATATATTTGGGGTTTCTTCCATTCTGCTTTCACCCACCTGGAAGGATTTTGAGCCTTTTCCCTCAATGAAAGTCCAGAAAACTTGGCCTTGATGTTTGGAAAACACCAAAGACCCAAATTCTCTGAGGTCTAGACCTGTGTTTGATGCCACAGTGGGATCCTTCATGATGTAAAATGAGGTTAGACAGTGGTGCAGGGAATATTGCCCAAGATTTTGTCACCAGCCATATTAAATTCCAGTCTAAAATTAGGCAGCAGCATCATTTATTTGCATCTACTTCTATTTCTAAATCTATCACTTCTTTATTGATTTCAGTGACTTTTTTTTTTCCTGGTTCATCAAGGTAACAAAAGAACTCTGAAAGCTCAAAATCCAAGAGACCTCCAGAAAACCAAGTCTGGGGCAATCAAACCTTCATGTCTATTCAACTCACTGACCAGAATCACCCCAAAATTTCAGTCCCTTCCAAAGCAAAGAGAAGAGAAAGCCCTTTAAAAGTCCATTTCTGATTCCCTGTCCCACATGGCTGGTTCTCAGAGGCTTCTGCCAAAATAGCTCCACAAGCTTAGAAGCTATAAAGGTTTAGTAGACCCAGGAGAGCAGGAGGATGGTTTTCCACCCCGAGCAGAACACAAGGAGCCACAGCTGCATCCCACCACCCTGCTCCAGCTCAGCTCCAGCAGGGGACTGGGAGCAGGCAGCTGCTGGTTTTACAGGTGGCACATACATGCGCAGTGGCACACACAGGTTTCCTCCCCACTCGTTGGGCAAGAGGGGTGGAACGAGTCATCCTCCACTGCCAATCTCTGAGGGCGCAGGAGACTCATCCGTGAGCATGTTGGTTCTTGCCAAAGCTGTGGCCCCTCAGCTTTGGCTGTTGGTAAACAGACTGAAGGGTAAACACGGGTCTGGCTTCGGGATGAAAGGCTCGACCTGGCGCCTCTGGGTAGAAACTCAGGGAATGGGTTTAGAGATAGAGAGTGGAACCAGCCCTCGGTGTTGGGAGCTCAGTCAGTCCCTGCCCACCAAATGCTGTGGTTCCCATGAGGGAGTTAAGATGCAAAATGAGTGAAAACACGACACGAACCCTGTGAAATTCCATGGTGAGGCTGCTGAAGTGAGGGGAAAGGAGCAGTCAGGCCTGTGGCGTAGCCACGGTGGCATCGATGGTTGCATCAGCGCCAGGCGAGCGCCGCAGGCTTGCGACAGCCGCTGCCGTGCACCCAGATGCACCCATCCTGCCCCAGGGGACAGCTGGGTGAGCTCAGGATGCATGGTGAGCTTGGGTACGTGGTCTCTGAGCTAGTGTTTTACTCATGGCTTACTCATGGCTGCAAGGTTTGCACAAGTGGCTTCACTAGGAACACGTTTCCCATCGTGGCTACTTCAGAGGTAGGCCAAGAAAATCGATTGAAATATGAGAAAACAAGAAATTTTCAAGGAGGAATTCTCTTTGGGGAGTCTTAGGATTGGCCAGGAGAACTGTCAGTGATCAAGATCAGTGGTAACTGTCAGTAACAGTGAAAGGACCATAAAATCAGACATGGCATAGATAGACACAGGTGGAGAACCACAGAATCATAGGATAGTTGGGTTGGAAGGAATCTCTGGAGGTCCTGGTGAGCCTGACAAGGCAGGATGACCTAGAGCAGGAAACACAGGAACGTATCTAGGTGGGTTTGTAATGTCTCCAGAGAGGGAGACTCCAGGGCCTCCCTGGGCACCTGTTCCACCCTCCATGGAAAGTTTTTCCTCGTGTTGAGGAAACCACATTACATTGTTGGGTTATTCACAGGTGTAAGTCAAGACTTCCAAAAGTGTCCTGTGCCGCTACCTGGGTTGGACAGGTCACTTCCCAGTCATAGCCCTTGGATCCTGCCACACTGGCCACAGACTTCATTATCCTGGTTTTATTGCTCTGGGAAATGTCAGAGAAAGGGAATCAAGAGGGGACCCTCAGCTGCTAAGCTTCTGGCACATCCTGTCTAACAAAGTGAAGACAACTTTGAAGAAGTTTTCCAAGGACATGCAAGAAGGGCTTTCTAAGAACCTGCCATTTCTTGTGGTGGCTCTTCTCCACTGTACAAGGCCTCAATCCTACCAAGACCAGTTAGATACAAGCCACCATCATGACCTCTCCTTCCTGCCAGACTTCAGGTGAGAGGTTCCAGGAGGGTAAGAACCCAAAAATGCACCACCTTTGCCATCCATTTTGCAACATAAAACTCATCCTGACATGATGGTGAGACAGTCAACCCACCCACACGGTTTTCACTCCTGGTGCATTACAACCTGCTAGGGGCAGGGTGGCAATTAAAGCTGTGTAACACGAGGAAGACAATCTGCTGGATGACAAGTCAATCAAAGAAATCACATTGAATAAGCTTTTGAAGGTGGTGGGTAATTAGAGGTGTGGCTGTTTTGTAAATACATTGGTCATTTTTCCCCAGGGGATTATTGCATTTTCAGGAAGAGAGTTAGGAACTGTATAAAAGTCCTTGGATGGGACAGCAGCTCATTCACTCAGCTCCACTCCTTCTTCAGAGCCTCCAGAGCCAAGGTAAGTTGTTACTTGACTGCTAATGTTTGATTCTGATGGAAATTTGCTGCACTGAGCTGAGCTGTGCTCGCTCGAGGACGTGTCTGTCACAGCTCCTGGGTTTGTCCAGAGCCAAGTCCTTGGTTTGAAGCTCTCAAACATTAGGACAGTCTCTGCTGAGAAGCAAATTGTATCGTTCTTCTCACCTGTAGATATATCTGGATTATTCCAGTGCTTCCTAGTTTCCAAAGGACAAACTGGAAATGAAGAAAAATAATGAATGGGGTTTGGGAATGAATGGGAAATTGCAGGAAATTTCCAGACTCAACCTTGGGTTTAAGCTGGGAACTTTAATTGCATTTCCTGACTCCTTTACTAAGCTCCTTTGAGAAATGCTTTCAGGAGCTAAAAGTATTAAGCTCTCCTGGAAGAAATTTAGGAACAAGGGAAGGCAGATTTAAAGTGTGAGAGGAAGGAGCAGCAGAATCAGCTTTCAGCTCAGCATCCTGGATGCCTTCTGCCTCCTTGAAATCCCAGCTCTCCTCAGAAGGGGTTTGAATGTGCACAGAGGGTTTTCCTCATGCCTCAGGGAGTTGGGCACTGGTCACCCACGGGTCTGCAGGGCATGGAGGGAGCAGAGGACACAAGGAGGGAGGAAAGCACAGGAGTGTCTGCATTTTGGGCACTTGATTTTGGAAGTGTATTCACCAAGGCTCTACTAGCAGTCCTGGCTGGAAATTCACTGCCTGTGCCAGGGCCCCTCTAGGCTACAAGCTTTTCAGATCCTTGCCAAGATGCCTCTTGATGGTGTAGGATGTTCAGGCATCCCACAGAGCATCTGCTCCTCCGTTAGCAGCCCTGAGAGCATTTGAGGATGCAGCAAAGGAGAGCAGGGAAATAGCTCAAGGGGGAGCAGGGAAATGGCTCAGACAGCTGAAGTGGAGTCAGGGCTGCTGGAGGGGCTCATGAGGGTGTTCGAGTGGTCCAGGCTGATCCAGCACTGCAGGAATGAAGCCTCAAGCTGAGGAAATGGGATGGGCAGACAGACAAATCCCACAGGCTCATGAGCAGAGTAAGGAAATCTGCTCTCTGAGAAGAGTGAGGAACACACCATTCCCTTCATGCATCTAACAACAAATCTCTCTCCTCCCCAGTGCTTGCTCCACCAACCCCAAAATGTGCTCCCGTGAAAACAGAGGCTGCCACGAGCTCCTGCCACAGCGGAGGATCCTCCTGCCACGACAACGAGAGGTCCTGCCACAGCTCCGGGGACGTCGTCTGCCACGAAGTGAGCGCCGTGCAGGATGTGACACCAGTGGTGGTGCTCACCCCCCAGTGCCCTGCGGCCCCTGTGACCGGGCAGGTGCCCGTGGCTCCTGCTCCCTGCCAGCAGCAGCAGCAGATCAAGCAGCCTGTGCAGTGGCCCCCCCAGCAGCAGAAGTGATGGGCAAGGAGGAGCCGATGGTCAGCGCACACCCCGGGGCTGCACCTCTCCCACTCCCCTGCAAGATGCTGCCCTGAGCTTGGGCAGGTCCTGCCCCTTCCCTCCAGCATGTATTACCTCTCCAAGCTCCTGAGAACCCAACGTGGCATTAGCACTGCAGAAATGTGATTTGTCCCCGTGTGAATTTGAATCCCTTCATTCCCTGCTTCTGTCTCCAGTAGCAAAGATGAGATATTAAAACCGAAAGATCATAAAATGTGCTGTTGTCCTAGTGTTTTTCCACTGGTTTTCCTTATCTTTGGCATCATTCCCAAGCTCACCTTTATTAATGAAAGTTGTTTTTCACAGCTCCCTCCCCTTCCCCTCACACTCCAGTGGCTGTGATGGCTCAGCTCCCCTTTCCCCACACCTTGGGCTTCTGCCAGACAAATCCAGGTACTGGATTGGGAAAGGCTGTCTGGGACTGAAGGTGTAGATCACAATCTCCCAGCCCTTGGCTCTGAGCCTCAGACCCTCACAGGCACATTTCAAAGGCTTTGCAACCTGTGCATGGCTGGTGAGCACTAAGAGAACTCCATCTAGGAAGTCTGGAAATTGCTGAT
Source organism: Acanthisitta chloris (assembly GCF_000695815.1). Classification (NCBI taxonomy): domain Eukaryota; kingdom Metazoa; phylum Chordata; class Aves; order Passeriformes; family Acanthisittidae; genus Acanthisitta; species Acanthisitta chloris. The sequence goes on along the minus strand of NW_008664406.1, from coordinate 26,854 downwards.
CTCCATAAATAAGAGGATATGAGCAGAGGAAGGACCACATCATATTTAATCTTCCTTCTGACCTGTTCCAGATGGAGAATAAGGGATTAGATTGATCTTTTGTATGAGGACACACTCCAGGCCCTCAATGTCTTTCTTGAAGGAGAAAAGATATTCCCAGTTCCTACCAAGGTTTAAAGGAATTTTTCTGAGCTGAAACCCTAAGAGTTCTGAGGAGGAAAAAAAAGGAATATGATATGGAAAAATGGCCATAAAAATCAGCAGTTTGATTTCCCATTACACTAGGTCCATCCCTGGGTTCTCTCCCAGAATCCTTCAGGCAGATTGCTGCAGGAATTCGTGGCTCTGTGGGATGAGAACAGTGCTGTGTGTAATGCACGAGATATTTAATTAGTAAAGGCTTTACACCGAACCTTTGAAAGGAACAAGAAACTGATTATTAGCACTTGTTTTATTATTACTCTTAATTAAAATAACGAGGAGCCTCATTCCCATGGACAAAGTCCATGATTGCAGCTGCAAGGAATGAACATCAGGGTCAGAAACGTGTGGCTCCAGCTGTGCATGAGGGTGTTGTGTGGTGGTTCCTGTCCCCCCCAACACCCTGTGCCAGTGCCAAACTCATCCTGTGCCAAACAGGAGGTTGAAACCAAGCCAGCCTAGAGGCTCCAGGCTGGGTCTGAGTCTGACTGAAAGCATTTGAGGGAAGGGGAGATAAAAATCTCTTATCTCAATTCTTTCTAAGCAATCCAAGTTTTCACCTACGCTTTGGCTCTAAATCGAAGCTCTGCAGGTTGTGTCATTCATTTGAGGAGAGACTTAGGAAGAGCTGAGGACTAGAGACAGCAAATATCTCCTGAGCTGGAGCTTTGTTATCTCGACACACACATCTGCTAAGTGAAGCA
>NW_008664406.1:23401-25911 GCF_000695815.1 Acanthisitta chloris | reverse complement strand
CAACTTCCCCTGCCACAAAGGTCACAGCAGAGGTGATGCCTGTGCTGAACCTCTGCAGAAGACAAAGTCCAGCACACAGTGGGTTCCTGGGCTGGGGCATGTCCAGCCTCTCACTCACCAGCACCCAAAGTCCTCCTCCCCAGGACTGCTCTCCACCTGCTCATCCCCCCCTTTAGAGCTGGAGGCTCCAGCAGGCAGACTGGGAGATTCGCAAACCAAACCACAGAAGGTTTGGTTTGCTGCCCTCAAATCCCAATATTTACATGACACCATTGTTTCATTTTTGCCATCTTTTTAGACAGCAGCAGATTTGCTCCCGAGCATGGCCCAAGACTCCTAAAGGTGCTGCCTAACTGCAGCCTAAATAAACCATTGTACAGAAGTATTTATAGGCTCATCCTGTGCATTGTGATGCTGCAGCTCAGGAGTGAATGGACCAGTTTGAGGGATCCCAGTGAGTCACCCCAAATCCTTCTTGCCTGGCACCTAATCCACAGTACCATCCCAATGTTGACACATTCTTGCCTTTTATGAGACAAGGAACTGTAATTGATGGGTTAGATGGACATGACTTGTACCAAGGCATGGAGAACAAGACCAGAGTTCACCCGTGATTCATGTGAAAATCCAGGCTCAGAATTCCCTGCCACATTACACTGTATTGTTTATTTTTTTCTGGAGTTTCATCCCTGTGTAAACATCCTTGTTCTACATGAGCTGCTGAGATTCCATTGGTGAAAGCACGATAGGAATACCAGTGCTTTGTCTCAGCTAAGAGACCAAATACCATCTTCAACATGGCCCACCTGCTTCCAATCTCAGCTGCTAAAGATCTCCAGGAAGTGAACTTAAGACAGGTTTTATTGCGTGGAAAATTAGAGGGAAAATAAGGAAAGAGAGGAAAATAGGAACAGAAAATAGCAAAATCACCTCTGGGAGTGTGAGCAGGACTTAGGTTGCTGGTGGTCAAGGAATGACTGGACATGGCACTTAGTGCTCTGGCCTAGTTGACAAGGTGGTGATGGGTCAAAGGTTGGGCTCAGTGATCTTGGAGGTCTTTTCCATCCTGATAGATTCTGGGATTCTGCTCACCTCGAACCATCTGCTGCCCTCAACAACGTATTGTATAATAAGCAGCATCTAAAGGCACATGTTGGGTTTGTGTGGCAATGGGTGGGTAGAGAGGGATCTACAGAGGGGACAGGCAGGACCTGTGGGCCCATGGAGAGAGGAGACCATGCTGGAGCAGGTTTGCTGGTAGGATTTTGGTGGGCTAGAGCCAACACACAAGAAGAAGTTCCATCCTTGATAGGATACACCGTGCAGATAGGTTTGAATTACCAATGAGGGACATATTTGGGCTAATGTAAATCCTTCCTTAAGATATCCTGTCCCATTGGGAAATCCAGCTGGAAAATTCCTGCCCTAAACATAATCCTCAAAGATAAACATCCATAATCGTTTTTCTTTCACAAGGAAGTTGATCCTGTTGAGCTCTTGGTCCATGTGACATTGAGGAATTGGCACTTCTGGATTACAAACACCTCTTGATACACTTTGTCCATGAGCAGATCCTTTAGTTTCGGTGCTGGCGTCACTCACGTGAAATACCTTCCAATCTCCTTCATAGGGAGGTGAAGGAATTAAGGAGCTATTAATAACTTATGGGACAATTACAATGCTGAAAGAACAGAGCATCAAAGGGAAAATACGGGAAGCTGAATACAGCGGATAGAAATGGGCTGGGATGTGTAATTAGAGATGTCTCATGTCCCAGATAACCCTTCGGAAGCGTATAAAAGGTCCCTCATCCCAGGTTCCTTCATTCGCTTCTCTGCTCCCATCCACCTCCATCTCTATTGCTGAAAAGGTGAGTCCGATTTTTATCTTCCTCTTGAGTTTCTTGATGAAATCAACTGTTTCCTACAAGCTTTGGTAGAGTTGGAGTAGGATACTCATTCCTCATCCCTGGAGCTGGGTCATGCTGGAGACCAAGTTCTTGTGACCCACAGGGACTACTTTGTTAGAGCAAATGACAAGTGGAGTATTAGCCTTGAGCAAAGGCTCAAGTTGAACACGAACAACAGAAAGGGTGGGAAATACAGAGAGGAGAGCTGGAGGATTTTGTGGAAAAGGGGCTCCAAAGTTTTCAAGCAGAAGGCACTGAAGGATGTGGAGCTGTACATGGGCAGTGGAGGTTCTGACCAACTAAAAATCAAGTTACACCCATAAAAGGTCATGGGTTTAATAGGAGATATAAAGTATCTCCCAGTCCACACTGATACCACTTTATAATCCCTGAAGAACCAGCAATGAGGAAGAAAATGGGGAATTCCAGGGCAAAATAATGTCAGGATGATCATTTCCCTTGTGGCTGCTCTGACAGTGTGACCATTCCTCTCTCCCCTGCAGCTCTGCCCACACCCCAGAAAGATGTGCTCCCGCGGGTCCTGCCACAGCCACGAGACCTCCTGCCACGAGCCCCGTTCCTCCTGCCACGACTCAGGAAC
>NW_008664406.1:17257-23315 GCF_000695815.1 Acanthisitta chloris | reverse complement strand
AGCCCTGCTGCCCCCCCATGCAGCGTTACTGCCCCCCAGCCCCGTACTGCCCCCAGTACACCAAGAACAACTGCAAGCTGCCGCAGACTTTCCCCAAGTACTAACAGCAGGATCCGACCCCGGACACCGACTCACTGGCTCTCTCCTCCTTTGGATGCTCTCAAGGCCTAAAGCTTGACTCGATGGTTCTCTTGTCCTGTTCCTGATTTGATCCTCAAATTCCTCACCTGTGATTAGAACTTCCTTCAAAACTGAACTCCTATTTGACTTAAGCTACTCGGCAAGCAAGACCCAGTTCATGCTGTTTCAATACAGCTGGGGGTGATTCCTGATGTTCCTGCTGCCTGACACACCTCGTGAGACAATAAAATTTGATTTCCAAAAGCTTATGATTTGTTCATTCTTCGTCTTCTTTCCTTGAGAGCTATTGTTACCTCTGACATCTGAGTCAGGTTGGATGGAGCTTGGAGCAGCCTGGGCTAGTGGAAAGTGTCCCTGCCCATGGCAGGGAGTTGGAACAAGATGGTCTTGGAGGTCCCTTCCAACCCAACCCATTCCATGATCCTATTTACCCTAGGACTGCCTTTCTCAGTCCCCTCCTTCAGCAGCATCTCACACTCCATTTCTCACTCTGACTCAGAGTTACAGACATTGTGAGGTGTCTAAAAATGCAAATAGATGCCTCAAGGTCTCTGACCCTCCTTGTTTCACTCAGCTTCAAATTGCTATTTCCGACAAGAACTGCAGACACTCAGAAATGAGTGATAAATCTGTCGCAACTCTTTACAACCTCAGCCTCTCCTTATCTCCTCAGCTGTCAGAGTCCAGCTGAGGCATCTTTTCTGGAGCAGGCTCGTTGGCTTCCCTCTGCCACTGCCTGTTTGGCTGCATCAGCTTCACCAGGAGCTCAGCAACCAGACTCAGCTTAAATTACTCACTCTGAGTATCTAGAAAAGGATGAGAGAGAATTGGGATTGTTGAGCCTGGAGAAGGTTTTAGGGTGACCTAATTGTGGCCCTTCCAGTGCCTGAAGGAGCCAACAAGAAACATGGGGAGAGACTATTTTCAAGGGCCTGGAGGGAAAGGACAAGGGGAAATAGCTTCACACTGACAGAGAGGAGGGTTAGGATGGATACTGGGAAGAGATTCTTCCCTGTGAGGTGCTGAGGCACTGGCACAGGTTGCCCAGAGAAGCTGTGGCTGCTCCATCCCTGGGAGTGTTTCAGACCAGGTTGGACAGGGCTTGGAGCAAGCTGGGCTGGTGGAAGATTTCCCTGCCCGTGGCAGGGGGTTGGAACAAGATGATCTTTAAGTCCCTTCCAACCCAAACCATTCCATGATTCTATGACTTGCACCCTGTACAAGAGAGAACTGACACAAGGACCTTCCCTAAAAATATTGTTTATCAACCTAGATGAACCATCCCTACACCATTTCCAACTCATAGCACTTCTCAGAAGACTTCAGGTGAGATTTTCCTAAATGAGAATCATCTGCTCTAAAAAAAAAAAAAAGGGACCCCAAAGGAAGTTGGAGCTGAAAAGAAGTTACCATGAGGTAAAATCTTCATACAAATCCTTCCTGCTTAGGATTTGGAACCTCTTCCCTCCAGGAGGGATGTACATTTGTGTCACTCATACAGTGACACAAATGAAAACCAGCTGATGGTTGGTGGATTCACACAGGGCATGAAAACAATCAGAGTTGGGGATGTCCTTCTAGCGTCATCCCCGGCATTGAGGCATCAGGTGCGTTCGAGCTAGTCAACAGGACCTCCCTCTAATAGAGTCTCTGTGAGTGGTGGCTGTTAATTAGCCCCTTGTGTCACCAAAAAAACATATCAATCAAAATGTGAGTCTGCCGTGCAGACCAAGGGGCATCACTCGGGTTGGGAGTCAACACTTTTGAATTGGACTTTGACGTAATCCTTGGTTGCCCAACACCAAATCACTTAATAACTCTAGGGTTAGGTTCATTTTTAATATGTAAATATGCAACTGCCTCCAAAATTCCCTTATAAGCAGATTGGGAAATTTGTTGTTTATGAAGGTGCTGAGGAAAAAGTCATCATTGGTTTTCCTGAGTGCGTCAAATCGGAAATGCTAAAAACCAGACACAGAAGGTAAATATGAGTATGAGTGTTTATGTCAGCATTGCCAAGAGATGCCTAATTTCCCAGACAACCCTTAGGAAGATATAAAAGTTGGGCATTCCCTGTTCCTCCTTCATTCAGCATCAGCTCTCGGTGTTCTTCCTCTTGCTCCGACAAAGGTGAGTTGGATTATATTGATTTATCTACTGTAGAACAGCAGAAGTTCACAGAGGAATTCCAGAGGACTACTTCTGCTTTTAGATCTTGCCTTTGTCTTAGAAATTCCTTATTTTTTGGTGGTTGGGTGCCTGAACAAAGGGCACCAGTGGTTTGCTCACAGGTGGGATGACAATAAAATTGGAGTAATGGAAGGACCAGATCTGCAATGGCACAGAGTCCTAGGGAGCCAGCAAGGAATTCATTCCCAAACTGGCTGGTGATGGAGAGAGAGAGAGGTCAGACAAGTCAGTGAAGTTTTAGCAGAAAGTTTGACCTTTAAAAGCCAACAGTAACTTATTGGCAGGGAAATTGCCATCAGAGCTGGAGCAGCATGGAGTGCCCTCCAAAAGACAAGGCAGTACCATTCGTAGGGTGAAGATAAGTATCACAAAAGAGAGGAAAACCAGGAAAACGCAGCTGTGCCAGTGTGATGACCTCTGTTTTCCCCACAGCTCTGCCCATACTCCAGAGAGATGTGCTCCCGTGAGTCTTGCCATGACTATGACTCCTCCTGCCAACCTCCTGCCACAGGTCCTGGTTCTCCTGCCTCAGATCTCGCTTCTGCCATGACTCGGAGCCCTCCTGCCACTCCACCCTCCAGAAGCAGCCGGTGCAAAAGTGCAGCTATGTGACTCCCTGCTGCCCCACGGTTCAGCCCTACTGCCCCCCAGTGCAGCCCTACTGCCCCCCAGTGCAGCCCTGCTGCCCCACAGTGCAGCCTTACTGGCCCCAGTGCTCCAAGAACATCTGCAACCTGCCACCACCATGCCCCAGGTACTGACAGGATCCTGCCCTGGCACTGGACCCACCGGCTCACTCCTCCCTTGGACGCTGTGACCACGACTCACCTCAGCCCTGCTGAAATCCCTGCCACGTCCCTGCTGCTGGTTGGGATGAAGTGTTCCCCTAATTAACTTTTGTGGTGTCATTCTTTCTAATTAGTCAGGAAATGTCCTTTCTAATTATTCAGGGAATAATCACTCTTGGGAATCTTTCTCTGCTGTGCATTTCTGTTTCGAACTCATCTGGGTGTGGGAAACAATAAATCTGTCAATTCATGGATCCTTGTTGTCTTGGAATTTCTTTATTCTCTTTTTCCTTGAAGTCTTTTTATTTCAGTCAGGATTTTTTCAGTCAAATTTCTCAAGGTATCCCAATAGCTGGTGGCCAATAATTCCCATATTCATTTGGCAATGAGCAGAAGACACATTAGTAGGGGGAAAATTTCCATGGGCATAAGGGCTGAGCTGAGCAAAGCTTCCCCTGATTACACCAAACCATGAACTGCTCTACACAGGTGTTTGTCCCGTTGTTTCAAAAACAAGATCAAAGACTGTTGAACACAAACTTTACAACTCCCAGACAGGAGTGTGGAGACAGGTGGGGATCTACCTCTTCTCCCAGGGAACAGGCAACAGGACAAGAGGAAACACCCCTAGGCTGGGCCAGGGGAGGTTCAGGTTGGACACCAGGAAGAATGGACTGTCAGGCCCATTCAGGTTGAAGGTGGAGTCACCATCCCTGGGTAAGATCAGTCACAGGCTGGACTCGATGATCTTGGAGGTCTTGGAGGTCTTTTCCAACCTCAGTGATTCTGGAACTCTGTGTCAGCTCCTTAAATTAAAGGGGAATAACTAGGTCACAGTTGCCAATGTTCTTTCTCAATATACAATAATTTCCCCAGAGCTCAATTTCAGACCTTGGGCATATAAATATTTTCAAGTATCTTAGCACCTCTGAGCCTCTGAAAACAGGTCACAGACTCCCTGAAAAGAACTTCAAGCAAGCACCTCTGAGCCTCTGAAAACAGGTCGCAGACTCCCTGAAAAGAACTTCAAGTGATGTTTAGAACTGGTTAGAGATCACATTTTCCTTAGCAGGGTCTGAATTGGAAAGATTCAGAGGTGTTTTTTGAGGGGAAGTGACCAACAATACCTCATTTTTGGAAGGCTGTTGAGGAGGTAGAATGATTTTAGAGGAAGATTTGTGTGATGCTCCAGGACAAAGCCTGGAGGAAAGAACTGTCACATGAGCACTGACTTCGCCAACTGGGCCACTGCAGCTGGTCTTGGGTTTAGGACCTGCAATTGAGTCACAGAATGTCCCTGAGGAACTGGTGCAATCCTCCCTTGTTGCACAAACCTCACCACAAGCAATTGCATTGCCTCTAGCCTGAAGAAAAGCTGTAAGACACTCACACTTTGGAGAGATTTTGTTGAGGTTAGAAAAGACCTCCAAGATCATCACCTGTGACTGATCACCTTGTCAACTAGACCACAGTGTGCCAAGTCTGGTTGTTCATTGAACACCTCCAGAGATGGTGACTCCACCATCTCCCTGGGAAGCCCCTTCCAATGCCTGAGAGTTCTTTCTATGGAGAAATTCCTCCTGATGTCCAACCTGAACCACCTCCAGTGCAGATTGAGGCTAATTCCTCTTGTCCTGTCACTAGTTTTCTGGGAGAAGATGACTCCCACCACCCCCTCAGTCCAAACACTCCTTTCTCTGAATCCTCCACTTTCCAAACATATCTGCAGTTGAACTCAGGTGAAAAAGGTGTAAGAAATTAGGGAAGGAAAGAGAAAATAAGAGCAGGAAAGCTGAATATGCTCATACCTCGTACCGAGTTCATCATCAGGTGTTTTTCTCTGATCTCAAGTACCAACAACCTTTGATTCACATGGAACAACCTGATGGGATCATCCCAGTCATCTGACAAGTCAAGGAACGCGTGAAGAATCAGGAATCTTCTTTTCTGCCATACCAGGGAACTGAAGAGATCACACCGGATTTTCCAGCATTGTGCCATGCCCAGGAGTTGCAGCTGGGAATCCCAGTTCCTCCTGGCATTCCACAACAGGCAAATTAAAATCCTGAGGTGTCACCTGCATGAGACAGGAGGCCTACCCAGGAGTCAGCATTTCTGAGACGGAAAGGCCTTTCTGTCACTGATGCAATCCAGATTGTCCATTGGCAAACTAATTAACACCTATCAGATTAGTGTCAGATCCAGGAAATGGGAAAGATGCCTCCCAAAATCCCTGCATTAGGAATGACCCACGGGTGGAAATCCGGTGCGTCAAAGGGGAAACACTAAAAATAGGATAAGTGCAAACATCTGCGAGATTGAGCCCGGAAATAATTAAATTGTCATTGCAAAGAGGTGTCTCATTGCTCAGATAACCCTTGGAGTGTATAAAAGGTGGCTCAGCCCAGTCCTCCTCATTCACTCGCCTTCGATTCCAGAAACTTCTCACTGTAGCTGAAGAGGGTAAGACCAATCTTACTGCTTCTGTTTTGCTGGGAGAGAAGAAAAATCTACTAGAGGTTTTTGTGGACCTCCTGGGAGCTGGGACTTAGTTTAATGCCTTCTGCTTGCTTTTCTGTGGTGCACTGGGGCAGGAGAGGAGAGCAGCAGGTGGAGGCACTGGGAGCACTGGGGAAGGTGCAGCGAAGGCACATGAAGGGATCCCTGGGCAGCACAATCTCTGTGCTGTTTCACAGGGGAGATGGGATTGGGGAAATGGGCTCTGGGGCTTCAACCACCCTGCAGGGATTTGATTTCACACAGCAATTGCCAGAGCCTTCCTAGCAGATGTGGTGGGATCGAGGGGGTGTTGGGTCTGGATTAGGCAGGTGAAAAGAGAGTTCACAGAGAGCTGAAGAAAAATTTATTAAAGAGAAAAAGGAGGGGAGTACCAAAGTGAATTTTTGCCTCCTCTCACCACATTGATCTCTTGCTCCAGA